>NW_026874413.1:0-16446 GCF_032173495.1 Musca vetustissima
ATTCAAAATAGCTGCCTGCCAAAAATATAACAGCTGATGATTTTTTTAATATATAATGAATAAAATTACAAATGATATTTTGGCTTCTTAGGAGCAATTCATATGAAAACATTGAAATTTCTACAGAAATTCTGAACCTGTGAAATGTGTAAGTATACGAAAACAAATAACAGCTGACTAATCAAATTAATCTATTTTTAACAATTGTCTAGAAAGTAAGGATTAACAAATCGAGACTATTTAGAAGACATAGTCTTAACGCGTCTTTAAATATTTAAGACATAGCTAAATACGACCAGCTTATACTGTTTTTATTAGAACAATGCTGTGAAAACAATAAATTATATATTTATCGTATAAATATATGATACAATCTACACATTTGATACAGTGTACATTGATAATGCTTTCTTCTATATCATTTAATGGTCTATATTAGTTTATATATTAGATGTTTCTTATAGAAAATAATAAATACATATATTGGGCTTTCCTCTATCATCTTCTACGCAAAATCATATTCATGAGCATTACATTTTAATGTACATCTGGAAATCAATATTTAATAAGTTCCACAATATTACTCTTGTTAATGATTAGAAACAATATGTGAAAATATAAATTTTAGAATTATCCGAACACATTGTATAGAATTCCGTTGAATGAAAGTTCAAACTTAAAAAACGCCAAGTAAAATCGCAAGTGAACAAAATTCTCAATAGTATGCAAGACTATATATTTACATAGGCAATTACGAATATTGCGGACTAAGCATAAGCGTAGTGCTTCCGATTAGAGTTAATTTGATTTGAAAATGTAGCTAGAACTTTAAAAACACTGTAGTAAAAATGATGCTATTGTTCCCATAACGTTTTGAATACCGTTTTTGTAGTTTTTTAAATTTGTTTTTTAAATATTAAAAACTCCTTTTAACAAAGTCTTGCCACCACATTTTTTCTTCTTTCTTCAAATTAAATTAACAATAAAGAGGACAAAATACTAAAAAATATAACGTACAGAATGTATGTTATAGTACATTTACATTGTACGGGATTTCGTTAACAGTGGGTTTAAATTGTCAATTCCATTGCATATATGCGAAATAAATGCTCAAATATATAATTCCACATATTAACCCAAATAGAGGTATTTCTTTTAAATTTTCAGAAATGTTGAAATAGATATAATTATTTTTGTATGTAAATACAGAACAACTATAACTAATTACACAACTCCATATTCGAATATATTTTTATTGGGAAAATAGTATGTCAACAACATACAAAACACTGTCAAAAAATTCGGTCAACAACTCCCATATGACAGCACAAGAGGCTCAAGGTAATTATTCTCTGGCCCATTTTTGGTTTTACAGAAAGGGCAGTAGAACAATTTTCTGTTCACAGAAAATAGGATATGCACAAAATTTGGTATCGCTGCATCCTTGCATTCGGGTGATACATTAGATATCGAATATAAGAAACTCAAAAAAGCCGGCGATTTCTTTCTTATATTCGTTTTTTTCTTATATGGAATTATCGGATATAAGAAATTTGTGTCTTATATGCGTACGTACGCATATAAAAGTACAAAAATTACCAAAGTAAAATCAGTTCACAATTTGACTAAAAATAGGTGCATATGTTTCTATTCATATAAATAATATTCTTTCAAATACAATTAAAAGTATTTTATTTTTTAAAACATTTTCAATGTTAATAAATTGGGCAAAAATCTTACATATTTTCTTATATGAAACGTTTTCTTATATGAAGCAATTCTTACACTGATTAGATGTAAAAAAGCTGGGTGTTTTCGATAATTTTTCTTATATGCGATTTTTTCTTATATGAGATGTGCTTATATCCGATATCTACTGTACAGTACATTCTTTTGGAAAAATGAAAGTACAATATCCAGAAAACCAAATGCAAAATTAAAAAAAAACATTTTAAATTATTCTCTATATTCTTTATTACAAAAATCAAGAATAATTGTGATGACAGAATTCGTACAATTCGAATATGAATCGATTTAAATCAAATTGCAATAGATGGCGTTTTTCTCTGTTGTTATGATATCATAACAAAAGAACGAATAATGCTAAGCTTTTTAACCACAACATCGCAAGCATATAAAATGCACATTTATATTTTAAATGCAAATCTCTGATTTCATTTAAATTTTATACACACATTTTACCTTATTCACATGCCTCTGATATGTGTCTGCATATACTACTTTGTCAAGTCTTTTATGATTTCTTTGTCTTTGTATAAACATTTCAATTTATTAAAAGTTTCCCTGAATGCAGGAAAATATATATTTCCCCTTTTTTATCTTCACCCGTTTCTCCGTTTCGTTTTCGTTTTAATAGTTCTGTTGTTTAATTTCATTGCAGCTAATCTTGATGTTACCTAAAGTTCATTCACCCATTAATATTATAATGTTCTTAGCTCCTCTCCTATTTTCCTCTTGAAGCCAAACATTCCGATTGTCAATAAAATTCAGTAAATATGTTCCTGCCACGTCGCTATTCATTCCTTATCATAGTTGCATAAGATTGCGAAATTCATTATGCTGCGTATCATAATTCTCCTCAATATGTCTTATCAACAAAAATCATACAACACCATTCGTCTGTCTTTTAATACATGCATGTTGTTGTCGTTATTCCCTATAGTCCCTATAGTTTGTTTCCCATATCTGTTCCCCCTTCCCCTTGTAAACATTTCGGTAAGCTCACACATAGTTTCCACTCACAATAGTTTCCATTCACAATATTCTAAACCGTACGGACACACACACACGCACACACATTGCTCAAGGTCAAGAGCGCGTCCATACACGTCGATCAAATTGGATTTTATAAAATTTATATGCTGACCTATGTAAAATGTTTGCAACAAAGAAATGTTCAACATGCTGACGAACAAAAGAGAATTGATATTCTCACTTACCAATTTTGCGAACTTAAGAAAAAGAACCCTAAAGAGAAAATCAAAAATCCATAAACATGCTGACAAATTTAGAATAAGAGACACAATTCGCGCTTTCAGTCTACCCAATTTAAATAAAATAACCAATAGGCTTCGAAACACCTAATCGATCAGAGCGACATCTATATTCATATTTTAAAAAAGAGCAAAATATTAATACATTTCATCACAATTGGTCTGTTCCCGTACATTTTTAATAGTAAATCTATTAAAAGGGAAACATTTCAAAATTGCTCTCAGAGTACAAAATAATTTGAACAGTTCGGGAACGCAAATCTATTAAATTTGCCAAAATTAGATGGCAATTCTTCAAAATCAACATAACAACCAATCAGAGGTAGGCATTCCTTCTTACCTAAAATGGTTAAAACTTTCTCGAGTAAAAAGTTTACAAAAAGAAAGCCATTTTGTTTTGTGCTGTCTTAAATTTGGTTCAATGTTTTACCAGTTTTGAGGGTTGAGGAACGGTTTTCGAGTAAAAAGTTCCAAAACATGTAAAATGAGTAGATTCTTTTAGGTTCTGGAACGGAAATAATGTTCAATAGACTTGAACATATACCTCCATTTTGAAATTGTTTCCCTTCCATAGCATACTTTTAGGCGTTTGCTTTAAAGCTAAGGAGATTAAATAAAATTAAAAAACAAGTTTTTTATCGAATTTACAGGGCAGCATCAATAATTCACCAAACCACAATTTAAATAAAAGAACCAAAATGTTGTGAATCACCCAATCTTTCAAAGCGACATCTATACTTTAAAGATCACAGGGTGACACATGCAACTCACCACCAAAAGGACTGTGTCTATGCTACAAACACGACATAGATCACAGTGTTGCACGTACAACTCACCTCCAAAAGGATTGGGTCTATGCTACAAACACGACATACATCAGGGTTGCACATACAACTCACCACCAACAAGTTTATGCCTATGCTACATACACGACAGGCCATCTACTGACTACGATCTAATTCAACACTATTTTGGGTTAATACACAGGGTTGCATCTGCAATTCACAACATTTTGATTCGTGTCTGCGATACACACACAGAGCGACATCTACATTTCACCATGAATGGTTGGTGTGTATGATATATATATATATATATATATATATATACCGCAGCGCCATCTGTTGGTAATTGGCGGAAACGCGATATAATTTGATCCGATTTTGACTTAATCCTCATATATCCTCTACTTTCTACCACTTTCTATGTAAAAGAATCGACAGTGGAGGCGTGCAAAACAAATGCTTATTGCAAGAAATTTGTAAATGGTATTGACTGATGGATGGAAATATTGACTACAATGATGTCGAAGACGTTCTGAAACCATTAAACGATTATAAATATATAAATTAAGTATTTCGGTTTTTGTGTGTGGTGTTGTTATACTTACTTCATTCGAGTTCTTTTATGAAACTGAACATATTAAAAAACTTAAAGCTTTAAATGAACTAATAATTATTGTTTACTATAGCTTATTCTGCGCGACTTGCAGAGCATTATATTGCAATTCGTTGGATAAGCAACTATGATGAAATACTCGTTTGGTGTTGGCTAAACAATGATGATATTGCTGACACTGTGCCTCGTGTAAAGTGTTGCATGCAATATGTTGGATGAACAATTTTTATCGTTCACATCGTCTGACCAAAGTATTAGAGTGGGGCAATGGAGATTGTGTTAACTCCTCCCCTACTTATGTGAGGACCGTCCACGGGCCTTTTGTAGCTATCAATGACGACTTCAATATATATATATATATATATATATAAACTGATGATCAAAATAATGCTTATAAGTCCGGTGGCCTTATTGTCCTGTTATTCACGTCGTCGATGTGTTGTAAGTTTTCAAAATTAAATTTTTGAAGATACAGCAGGCTCAATATCTCTTGATGACTTGTGATTTTAACCATTAATACTGATTTCATTGGGAATATTCTTGACAAAATGATGAAATTAGCGTTGAGGTACAGTTTCCGATTGCAAGTATACGATTTCACAATTAGCGACGCTGTTGGATTCAGTATTGTGCCATTATGTTGGACTGGGTACAAAACTATTTTCTTACATACTAATTTGGGCTTGGGACCTTAATTAATGATTCTTCTAGCAAGTCTGTTACAGTTGTATTTGTTGGACTTATTTGTAATAAATCATTTACATCATCGGAATATAATAGCGAATCATTATTTATACCTGTTTATACAAGAGTGGCTGATAGCATTAACGTTTCGATTTCTGCAATTATAATTCTGTTTCGAGCACGTAGTATTTCATATAAATACCCTGTATGAATTTATTCAAGTTCTGCTTTTCCAATCATTTTGTTGACAATATCTGTTAACTTATTTATCTGATCCTGTGTTTTAGAGTTAATTGAAATCTGCTGGTTAACCCTTTCAGTGTCAAGAAAAATTTGTGTCGGAATAAAAACCTAAAATTTAGAAAGTTTAGAAAAAATAGTAATTTTCATTTTAACCTTCCGCCAGGTTCGTTTCCGAATGTCGAATATATTAGACATCGGCCCTCAGAGACACCAAAAACACGTGCTATTTTATATTAACATAACTCTGACGATTTATTTTTATTTCGATAAAAGTTAATTCAGAATTTTACAAAAATAAAATTAAATATATATTCCATTAATTTTATGAAGAATAAAATGAAACTAGTGTTTTTGTTTAAATATTTTGTTAAAAAAAACTAAAATTAATCCATTATAAAATAAAAATGTATGTATCTGTGCATCTATTTCTTTGAATGAAATGTTTCAAAACAATTGGAATTTCGTTTTACACAAAGATATACATTGCATTTTTTGCAAATAATGAACGAACTCTTTTTACAACCATTTGCCTTGCAACGTCCAGCGCTTTTAGCTTGTACAAAGCATGGTATATGAAGCTTCTGATCCAAGCGAACTTCTTGCGGTGGTTGTCTTTGAAATGTCTTATTCTTTTTTGGAGGCGGTGAACTCACACTGCCATCTAAGGATGAATCTGCTGTAGTATTATCTCTACCACTTGGTGGTTTTGGTGTCCTTCCTCGTCTTCGTGTCGTATTTGTGGTTGGATTATAATCTTGTTGAGCGCCGACTAAAGTGCGGGCAACCTGAATTCGGCAATTCATTGAATCTAAAATTTTATTTTTTTGAATATTATTTGCCAAGCAGTCTCGGCTATATTCCATCCATGCGGCAGTTAAAGCCAAATCAACAAAATGCATTATGACTCTTAGTGTCCATTTGACAGAACGAATATTTATTCTATAGTATTGTATCATTTGATCCAATAAATCTACGCCTCCCATACTTTCATTGTACATCCGCACAACTTCGGGGCGATCGATGACTACAAAACCATTTTTATTCTTATCCCACCGCTTGACTTTGTCTTGTTTGGCTATTCCAACAAAATTTGAGCCTAGATTTACCGTTCTGTTGTCAAACCAGAGAGTGACAATAACATTCCTATCTGCACTTATACATTCAGCGGATGACCCTCGCCCTTTTTGTTTCATTTCTTTTTCAACCGGCAGGCGAGGATTGGCGAATCTATTCACTCTTATTGTACCAGCAGCATTAATTTTGTTCTGTTTCAACATTTCAAATAATTGGTATGAGGGGAAATAGTTATCGAAAAAAAGTTTATGCCCAATTTCATTTTTTGGAATACGCTGTGTTAAATGAAGTACTATTGTTGAACCGAATCCCACAGTTTTCACCATGTTTTGTGTTGTTTATTGGTGTTGTTGAACCTTGGTAAACAAGAAAATCATAAGGCATTCCGCTTTTACCACACAAAAAGAAAACTTTTATGCCCCACGGGCACGGCTTTCCCTTTATGTATTGCTTAGCAACGAATTTTCCTTTAAAAGGAATGATTTGCTCGTCGATGCATAGATTTTCTTCCAGTGGTAGTTCTAATAAATGTTTTCGAACTAATTCAATGATCGGTGAAACTTTAAAAAGCCGATCTTTGCACCCCGGATTCCTTCTGTTTACATCCACAAGATGTAAATTATTTCGAATGGTGAAGAATCGTCTTCGCGTCATTTTTTCGGTAAAAAAAAGTTATTCCAAATGCTGATTCGTAAAACATTGCTACTCTAGGAAACTTTAGAATGCTCATCATAAGATGATGTCCAAAAACAATGCGTAGTTCATCTACAGAGCATGGTTTGAATTTGAATTCAATGATCGGTGAAACTTTAAAAAGCCGATCTTTGCACCCCGGATTCCTTCTGTTTACATCCACAAGATGTAAATTATTTCGAATGGCGAAGCGTCATTTTTTCGGTAAAAAAAAGTTATTCCAAATGCTGATTCGTAAAACATTGCTACTCTAGGAAACTTTAGAATGCTCATCATAAGACGATGTCCAAAAACAATGCGTAGCTCATCTACAGAGCATGGTTTGAATGACATCTGTCCCGTGCTATGTGCATACATATTTGTATAATAGACCGCATTGGAGAAGAATTCGTCGGTTAAATATTTATTGAAATATGAAAACGACGTCCCAATTTCAATAGAGCTTGTAGTTTCTGACACTGACACGAATGGAATGTCCTCACCATCTTCGGACTTTCGAACTGTACGCCAAGTTATTTTATTTTTTGGAGTATACGCTTGGGGACTCTCTGAAATTGTTTCATTTTTATCAATATATTCATCAGAGACAGCTTCACGTTCAACAGGCAAAATGTCCTTTGATCGGACTTGTGGCACATCAAATAACACCTCATCATCATCTTCGATTACATCATCAACATCAGAATCTGCTTCAAGCATAGTCATTATGTCATCGTCAGTTACATATGTCATATTCTAAGGGAATCAAAAGAAAAATACTAGAGTCTGCAAGTAAACGTACGATCACTATAATAAAAACAAAACAACCTTCGAAGGCCGATGTCGATTATATTTGACAATGCAAAAAATCTCTTAAAAAGCAACTTTAAACTGTTTTGGTTTTTATGTTTTTATTATACGGCTTCTTTACACTTGTAACAATACTCAAAATTTTTTTCGATATTATCCGATTGCAGAAAATATATTTTTTTTGATTCAGAAATTGAGGGTTTTTACAAAACTTCAAACTAAATGATGACTATTTGCTTAAAAATGATAAAACAAACTAAATGTCTAAAAATGCAAAATTTTTAAATTGCACACGTGTCTGTCTTTCAGCAAAAACAAAAACATCAATACTAACGGTACATAGGATAACGGAAAAATCGCAAAGAAAGAGATTACTTTTAAATGTCGAATATATTCGACAAAAACACTGAAAGGGTTAATTGAATTTATTAGTTCTTTTCTGTTCCTCAAAGTCGTCAAAATCGGGAGTCCCCGCTTTTATTTTTAGTGATATTCCCAAGATGTTAATGCTTGCGTGTCTGTGGTGAACATATAATGATTAATATCAGACTCGAGTATTTTCACTATATGTGAGGAGGGGAAATGTTCCATGAGTTTTTCGGTTTCGTCCGCAATTTCCAAATATATTCTCAGATTAGTTGTAGTCGTAAATAGTCAAAGTTCTGCCAAATTAATCTCCAATCGGTATGTAGTCGGAGCCAGAATAGTCAATTAATTTTGTGTTTAAAAATAGTTTTAATTATAATCGGATTATACAAATTTTGAATTATCTTAAGTAGTTCTAGTGCACCACCCTCCCTCTAATAAGAACTGTAGTTCCTAGATCGGCTTCTATTGTTTCTTCAGAGTATATGGGGGTCAGTTTGTTTCCTAGCCTTTTATACGCTCCACCTTAGTATGGAGGGTATCTTAATTTTGTCATTCCGTTTGTAACTCCTCGAAATATTCATTTCCGACCCTATAAAGTATATATATTCATGATCAGGGTAAAATTCTAAGACGATCTAGCCATGTCCGTCCGTCTGTCCGTCCGTCCGTCTGTTGTAATCACGCTATCTTCTGAAGGAATTGAGATAGGGTGCTGAAATTTTGCATAGGGTTGTCTTTTGTCTGCAGGCAGGTCAAGTTCGAAGATGGGATATATCGGTCCACGTTTAGGGATAGCTCCCATATAAGGGTACCCGGCAAATTTCGGTATTTTAGGGTTCTTGAGCGCCTTTTTCAGCCGAATTCGCTGAAATTTGGTACATTGGGTTCTTATTGGATACTAAATGTCTCCACAAAAAATTATAAGTATAGGTCCATATTTTCTGGCAGCCCCCATATAACGGAACCTCCTAATTTTCAGTATTTTGGGGGTTTTGGTCGTATTTTTCCGCCGAATTGGCTGTAATTTAGTGTTTTGAGTTCTTAATAGGTACCAAACCTCTCTAAAAAAAATTATGTATATAGGTCAATTTTTTCGGGTAGCCCCCATATAAGGGTACCCCCCAATTTTCGGTATTTTGGGGTTCTTGAGCACGTTTTTCGCTGAACTTTGCTACATTGGGTTCTTATTGGGTCCTTAATGTCTCCACAAAAAATTATAAATATAGGTCCACTTTTTCTGGTAGCCCCTATATAATGGTACCTCCCAATTTTTAGAATTTTGGGGGTTTTGATCGTATTTTTCCGCCGAGTTAGCTGTAATTTAGTATTTTGAGTTCTTAATAGGTACCAAATCTCTCTACCAAAAATTATTAATATTCGCCCCATTTTTGGGGTAGTCCCCATATAACCCCCTTTTTTTATATTAATATAGTTATCTGATATGTTCCGCGTTTTGAGTTTGGTTCTAAGACTCTAGTGTAATCATTTCACCTGCAGAGGATAGCGAGGTAAAAAATTAGAACGTAAGGTTCGATAATGAACTATAGTCGCATTTAGACCTAGCCTCTATGGAGGTTTCAGAAGGAGTGGACCGATATTCCCCATCTTCGAATTTGAATTATCAATTAAAAATTTCTGAAATTTGTATTATGGTTTACATAATCCGATTTTAGACATGTCGGTATAGGTCCACTTTTTGGTATGTTTCCTTTATTTTCATTTCTAGTACCTGTCAGTATATCTATGGTGGAGGGTATACAAAGTTCGGCCCGGCCGAACTTAACGCTTTTTCACTAGTACGGACTCACCTACTTCAAATGTTATCTTTTGTCTGGAGGCATTGTTTCTATTTAGTACGGTCTGTTGAGCTTTTGTAATTTTGTCTTTAATTTCCTCCCTTAATTCGGATGAGGAGAATTGGAAAATATCTACTGGTCGTTTGATGGTTATATTTTGCGATTACCAGTATAATAAGGTCAACTGTGCTTTCCATTTTCTTTTCTAATTTGTAAATAGTAAAATAAGGTCAACTGTGCTTTCCAGTTTCTTTTCACATTTGAGGCATCTACCTATTTCAGAAAGTGTGTGGTGAAAGCGCTCGACTTGTCCATTTGAGGTGCTATGAAGGGGAGCAGCGTCTTCCACTTTAACATTAAATTGGTCCCGTAATAGAAACATAATAGTCTCAGATTTTAGTGAAATTCGTTGTCATAGTAAATACATTCCGTGTGTGAAAAAAGATTCATTAGTTGTATAATCGCTATTATCTATTATTGTGCGAACAACTGCAAACTTTGAGAATGCATGTTAGCAAAAATTCTTTACCTGTTGAAGCATTTCGCCTACGTAAGATGGTGTTTGGGTTACCCCAAGCTTATGTTTCATAGGTTTCCTGTCGTATTTAGCCCTCGAATTTGCAGTAATTTCGAATTACTGCCATTTTTGGAAAATAATAATCAGAACTTATTTGTTTAACATTTTCCTGAGCTACCCTATGGACGCGGTTAAGTTCGATGGCAATAATTTTTGCAGTGCCAAAATTTAGTAGCAGGAAAATATCTAACCAATTCACGCTGAATGTTGGCAGATCGCAATGTATTGTATTTACGACGTTTGGATTGATCACCAATTTTACTTCATTTAGCAATGTTTCCCTGTTTGTGAAGTCAATCATATGTCAAGTCTACTCAGTAAATACCATAACATTTCTTTTAAGGGGACCCCCCCATTCTCGGTGTAAAAAATTTCAAGTGAAAATCTCAAGAACTCTTGAAGATATAGCCGATTTATTGTGTCAGCATCAAGTGACGGCTGAAGGGCTTCTCAAACTTTAAACGCGTTTTTCTCTAAACATTTTTTTGCGAATGGCGGGCGCGATAACTCAAAAACTAATAATCCAATCGGTTCCAAATTTTGTAGCGTTTCTCTGGGAGTGTATAGCTCTCGTATGAACTAGGATAAAGCCAATCGGTGAAGATCTTCCTTATTTTTTAACTTGGTTTTTGGTAAAAAATCGGCGATTTTCCAAAAATATTTTTTCAAAGGTCCACCATTTTGTTAATTTTAGAGCGAAGTCAATAATCCTAACTCATACGAGAGCCAGACATGTACTCTTTCTAACACCGTTGGAATTTTCGGATTCCGATGTTCCAGTGAGGAGTTATCATGCCCGCCATCAAAAATAAGGAATTTTCTTTAACTACAAAAAAGCAATAACAAAAATTTGTTGTAAATTATTTTTCTTCTCTTTTAAATCTTCAGTTATATATGTGCAAAGTTACAAACCTTAACAAGCATTTGTATTCATTTACCAGCCCATTGAAAATCTTGAAGAATTAAAATCGTGAATGGGGGGGGGGGGGGGTTGGTTCCCTTAAGTGGGAAATTTGCCTCCAGGAGGACAACTTAGTTCCTATAGCTATTGACCGGTTTGTCTGTAGACTCAATGGTGTATGTTAAAGATATGTCAATATGTACCGTTGCGAGATCTGAGTGATTATCCTCTTTCAAAGTATTCAAGGATTTAGGCTCAAAATGTTTCCCGGTGCACATAAATTTTACATTCAGAGTATGGATGTTCTGTCATGAAAGGGCGTCCGTCTCCTTTCCAAGTTTATAAATAATTTTGGTATTATGTTCGTCAACTAAAGCTGTCCAACGTTTTATCTTAGCATTCGGGTTTCTATCAGAAACTGAAAATATAAATAGTTGGTGGTCTGTGTAAATATTTAAATATCTTACTCCATATAAAAAGTTCCTCAATTTTTAAAAAGTCCAAACAATAGCTTAGAGTTCTCCCTCATTAGTGGGATAGTTTTGCTCTTTATCTTTCAGGGTTTTGGAAATCATGGTGATTGGCCTCCCCCTAGTGGGAGAACTGCTTTTTTGAAATCAGGATAAAGAAGCATATCTTCTTCAAAAGCAAGGATTTATTTTAATTTTCTAAAGGTCCGCATGTGTTCTTCATTAAAATTAATTTTTACTCTTGCCGTTTTCGCCCTTCAAAATGTCTGTTAGCGGCTTGCCGATATATGCGAAATCGTTAATAAAGCATATGTAATAACTTGCCAATCCTAAAGACGACCTTACGTTGAAGAGTGTAATCAGATGGTTTCTATTTTTTCTAGTAGTTTTATTTGGTGGAAACCTGATTTAAGGTCAAGCGTCGTAAAAAATCTCGCTTTGCCAAGATTTGAGAGAATAACGGGTAACTGGGGTATTTGTCATCGACCGTTATGCTGTTGAGTTTCCTGAAGTCAATAACTAATCGTTTTTTACGGTAATACCGTATTCATCCTTGCCCATTTTATCAACAACCCAAACGGTATTATTGTAGGGTGTAGGGTACTATGCCGTTATACAGACGCTCTTTAACTTCATTATTATCAAAATCTGCTACACCCATGGGATATGGGTATAGTTTAGAATGAACAGGATCACTAGAATTAGTTCTAATAGTAGATACAATATTCGTATTATATGGAAGTGATTCATTGGGGTGTGCAAAAACGCCGGACATTTTTTAAATCATTTCCTTAAAATTTTCCGCAATGAGTTGAGATACTTGCATGTTCTGAATTTGTGTAAAGTTTACATTTACGTATTTTAATCGATCCCAACTGTAGTTTTAAGTTCCCTACTTTAAAAATTCAATGTTGCACCTGTCTGTGTTAATAGATCCAGGCCAATTATATCATCAAACTTTGATAGTGATGGTAATATAAAAAATGGCTAATGTTATAATTATCCCTGCCATTTTTCTTTCTATAAATGGTAGCAGGGAGTCGTGCCTAAAAAATTAATCTGGTCAAATTCATCCTGAGCATCGATTACAATATAGTCTGCTTCGGTTTCTGCCATCTGATGGTAGTCTTCATCACACTCGGACTCGTCTTGAGAAATGTGAATAATTCTCTGATGTCTGAAACTCGTAGATTCGTCAACCTCCATGGGTTCTATTTGATTATTTTCGTTTCTGTTTGAAAGATTTGAATTTCTTTTAGAAAAGTATGGATCATTACTTTGAACATTTCCGTGTGCGGAATGTGTTTCACTTTTATACTTATCTCTGTCCTCGCGAGATATAGGGAAATTTGAGGCGATGGTAAGTATGATGGATGAGCGGAAAATAATACGTTACTCAAATCTTTTTTGTGTCAGAAATGAAAACGCATATCGCATCCATTCTGTATTTTTCGTTCATACAGTTTGCGACTGCACTTTCATATGACGTAGTGGTTTTGTTGTTAAGTAATGTCAGTTTCTTTTCTACGTCATCATAGAATTCTAGTAACGTCCTATTACCCTGACGAATAGTGGACAACTCTTGCTCAATTTAATAAATTGGACGCTTATCCAAATAAATAAAGTCCAGTCGGGCAATAATAGCCTCAAAATTTAGCACTGTATTGAATGAGGATAATACCATATCGGTTTGACCCCTTATTTTTTTTCGAATTACTTCTACAGCCTAGTAGTGTTTAGAGCTTCCATCGTAAGGCTCGAACAACCAATAAGCTGTATGAGCAGCCTGCCGCCATGAAACGTACGATTCATGCTTGCCTTCAAAACCTGATAAGTATTTTACATCGTCTAAGGACTCAGCACACCGAATTTCATTGTTAAATTCAACATCCATATAAGGCACGACTCCAGGAGTCGATAAAGAGAATTTTTCAAGTTTGTTATCAATATCTGAAATTTGTTTTTCAAATTGCTCTCTTTGAACTTTCAAAGCCGTCGAAATAACAACGTCAAGGTCAAGGTTATTTTCATAACCCTGACCTTGACTTGAAATATTTACAAGGGGAAGGGGGAACAGATATGGGGAACAAACTATAGGGAATAACAACAACAACATGCATGCATCAATTATATCCATACTAATGGTCAGCGGCATGAAGAGACAGACGAAGTTATGTTTCTTTCTGATCATATTAATACCAATGTGTTTATGTTAAATCGAGCATCGTTGAGTGTTGGGCATGCGTGGAAAGGGGAAAGGGGCAAATATGGGAAACAAACTATAAACAGCATAATGAATTTCGCAATGTTATGCAACTAAGATTAGGAGTGAAAAGGGAAGAGGCAGGGACAAATATGTGTTTACGAAATGCTTGGATACAAGAGGAAAATGCGGAGGGGGATATCTTCTTGCATTCTGGGATACTTTTAATAAATTGAAATGTTTTGTTGGCTTTGAAATGTTTTGTTGTCAATACGATGTATAATTATAATATTAAAGGAATCTATATTCCACTTTCAGTCGAGAGTTGTTATCGTAAATTATTCATATCACAACCAGTTGAGTAAAAAGTGATTTTTTACAGTGTAGAAGTGATTTTCAATACTTTCTGCAATGCCAAAAAAGACTCAGAGTGAAAAGTGAAAAAAGTTAGAAAGTTATAAAAATAGACTAAAAGTGAGAAAAACATTGAAACGTATTTACAATGGAAAGCTTCCAATGCGATTTCTGCTCAAAAGCGTTGAGTTCTAAAGCTGCACTTAAAAAACATTTTTATCAACTGCAAAATGATGCTGTGAATCAACAACCTTCAGGAACATGGCAGAGACACCAACAGATACAACAATCAAACCAACAACAAAATAAAATTGATGGCATGAAACAAGGAACGACTTCTGGTGTAAATAGCGATATGATGCTAGTAAGGAGTGGATTCAATAATAGAATCCAAACCTTTCAATATAAAATAACAGAAGATACAATAGAAGTTGATTTAATATTTCAGGGGGCAAAAGCATCCCTTATTAATCAACTTCAAGAAGCACTAAATCGTCATTACAGAATCAAATTTAATTTAGAGTTGGGTGGAGAATATGTTAAACCTTGTAACGAGAACATAATTAACAAAATATACCACAACACCAAAATGATGGAACTTGAAAGAGCTGATAACATTGACAATATATTAAATGATCATTTCGATTACATAAAAACGAAGATGTCCGAGTTCCAAGAACGGGGTTCCGGTTGGGCTCGATTAAAGGTTATCAGTTTGAAAATCAATATTAACAAGCATTCACCATAAGACGTTCCAATATATACCCACACCTAAAGAACTAAAAAGTAAAAGAGCCTGTATCAATATTTATAATGGAGACATTTACTGTTTCAAATGGTTTTTGATAGCGGCATTGGAAACTTCACAACCATTAAATCCATCAAAATGTTCTACGTTTATATACGTCATAGATAATATTAATTCATCTATTATTTCCGATGGAACTAAAGTATATAAAATTGTTTGAAGAAAAAAATCCTCATATTAGTGTAAACGTTTTTGGTTATGAGTATTCTTCAAAATCAGTCGTTGGACATTATTATATTACGAAACAACAAAAGGACAAACATGTTAACTTGCTGCTATTAGAAAACAATGGAAAAGCTCACTACATTCTAATCAAATCTTTATCTAGTTGAGTTTTACCTTTTACCTTTTTGTAATATATGCTGATTTTGAGTGTGTTTTAAAAAAGATAGATAATTTAGATATGGTAATTAATAAGCATTTACCTCGTGCCTTTAGTTTTAATGTAAAATGTGGAACTTAGATGAATTATTTAAATATACACGTAGGGATGCAGCAGAGCAATTTGTTGAAATGTTAAATTCTAAGTGTAGGGAAATTTTTAATAATATTTGAGTGTTAAAAAACAAATGACGCCATTAACGCCATCTCAAATTTTAGAACTTGGAAATGCAAAAAATTGATAAAGAATTGGGTAGTGATAAGGTTCATGATCATTGTCATATAATGGGTCGGTATAGGGGAGCTGCACACAACGAGTGCAATATAACTTATACAGTTACAAAATTCATTCCAATTTTATTCCACAATTTTTCTGGATACGATTGCCATCTTTTTATAAAAGAACTAATTAAATATATCCCTAGTAAGAAAACTAATATAATTCCACAAAATAAAAAATTATATATTTCAGTATCACATGTTGTTGAAATGGGTAATGGTAGGGAACTTGAATACAGGTTTTTAGATTCTTTCAGATTCATGGAATCAGTTAGAGCACATTTCCCCATTGATAATCAAGTCAATTTAATGAGGCGGAAAAGAATGTTTTACTATGAATATTTAGACAGTTTTGATAAACTAAATGATACAATTCTTCCACCCATTGAAAAATTTTATAGTAATTTATATAA
>NW_026874414.1:0-16462 GCF_032173495.1 Musca vetustissima
TGCAAAGTAGAAAGAAGAAATTCAATGATAGTGTTGACTGCCTGGCACTCTTTCTGAATGGTTAGTACTCATACTAAAGGTGGTAGTAGTACTTGTTATGGTGATGGCTAGAAACCTGATGTGTCAGTAATGACGCAGTCAACAACTTTTCGTGCCCAACAATATAACATGGATGGCAAACCATTAAAACCACACCACAATTTGTTAAAAATGTACAAAATGACTGATGGGCAACAAATCAAAAGTGTTCGAATGGAATAATGAACCGAAGGGAGGCAAAGGCTGAATTGCATACATATGTTCGTTAGGGGAAGAACTTTGTCTACAACTCATTTACGATTATATGAATGATCTTCGTCTGAGCATGTCGAAAATGACAAACGTCTTTTGATGGCACATGGTTAGAAATGGGCTGTGGGAAATTACCCAAAGGGTAAATACCCGGTAAATGGGGTAAATGGTATTTACTATATTGAATCGGTAATACAACATTTTACACCTTATTTCCGGGTTTCTGTTATCAAATCGATTTAATATGGGCAGTTTTACAATACTTTAAAGACGTGGGTAAATACCCACAAATTGGGTATAAACTCATAAACTGGCGAACCAATTGATGTAGGCTCAGACGTTTTTAATATCAAAGCAAATATTGATATGGGTCCAAGTTTTGATATAGCCCCCATATAACCGTACCTCCCGATTTTAGATATTTTTGTCTATTAGACACATTTTACGACCAAATTGGCTGTAATTTGGTACTATGGGTACCAAATAACCATGCCACAATTTATAGATGTAGATCAACGTTTTCTGGTAGCCCCCATACAAATGTACCCCTATTTTGCGTATTTACACAAAAATTGGGTATAAACCAGTGATGCTCATTTTAAAAATGAGAGTAAAATGGCGAGAGGATTTGTAAAGAACTGTAAGAAATATATACTCGTTTCAGTGTTGGTTGTGAATGTTGTATAGTAATGTTAAGAAATGGAATCAAATTTGGCCTTTAATTACTGAATTAGTTAGAAACAATATAGTAAAAAAATCTTCTTTCTCATCTCCAAAACATTTCTCGTCTATTTAAGTGTATTCATTTATTTAAGGATGAAAACTTTTCGCAAAAACGTTTTATAACATACGTTGCCAAAAGCATTCATTATCATACATTTTAATTCGAGCATATTTTCATACATATTTGTTGAAGTAGACAATGGTACAAACTCATTAAGTGGCGAACCACTTGACATAGGCTTCGAAAATGTGGCTCATGTTTTTAATGTCAAAGGAAATATTGATATGGAAAATGGGGTCTGTAGGTTCAAGTTTTGATATAGCCCCCATATAACTGTACCTCCCAATTTTATTTTATTTTTTTTTTTTTTTTTTTTTGTCTATTAGACACATATTACAATCAAATTGGCTGGCACAGAAAGTTCTCTATGGGTACAAAATATTCGTGCAAAAATTTATCGAAATTTTATTTTCCATACCAATATCAGCTTTAAAAACATGTGACCTAAATTTTGGAAGCCTATGTCAAGTGGTTTGCCAATTAATGTGTTCATGCCCAATTTTTGGTTAAATACTCACGTCTTTAAAGTATTGTAAAACTATCCATTTTAAATTTCTCATTCCATTTGCAACACATCGAAATATACATCTGAGGCCCCACATAGGATCAGATCAGAATAAAATTCTATACGTGTCTGTCTGTTGAAATCACGATATAGGTCGCAATATTTATAACAGAGCTCACAGACATTTTGCGCAGACATTGCTAGTACTCCTATGATTTTTGCAAATGGGATATATCGGTCTACGGTTTGCTATACATCGGTCCACAATTTGGTATATAACGGTACCCCCAATATTCGGTATTTTGGAGGGTCTAGCATTTTATGGGGCTATACTAAAACGGGGATTAATATTCATCATTTTGGTAATGAAATTTGACAGCCAATGAGATTGCAAATTACAGATATTTCTGTTGAAAAACGTGTCCAAAAATCCTAAAATATCGACTTGGGTCAATATTAATAAATTTTATTAGGGATATACAATGAGAGCCTAAAATACTGAATTACAAAATCTTAAATAAATCAACATTAAGGGGAACCGTTGTATATGGGCTGGCGTAGGGGATGATAGATATCAAGCAACGGCTTTGATTGACTTTGACAAGGCGAATTACTGGCTTATATTGGTGCCTCTTTCATCTCAATTGTGGACACTGACCTCCCCGCGGTGTCACCTGGGGTAGCTATTTTCATCATCCGTTGAAATAGTGAGCTAATATGTGCCGCGAGTTCACCCATAAAAACTATAAAAAATGGGTTGAGGCGACGCGTTAGTTGCTCACACTCGGAAAACCCCTCCTACTATGAAAGAGCAAAGAAAAACAAAACCAAACAAACCAAGGTAGTGAACGATTTTATATACATCGGTACCGCCATAAACAAAACTAATAACATCAGCTTTGAAATCTGGAGGAGAAAAATGCCAACAGCGTTGTATTTGAAATTACTTCGATTGAACATATGATTTCAAGGAAATCGTGATATTGAGTGTTAATTGAGCTCGATTTAGCAATTCAATAATGTCCTTTATCACGATAAAAGCTATAGTCTAAATGCACCTTTAGCTTATTCATGTTTTCACAAAATTTTGGCATTACTCAAAAAATATACAATATTCCAAAAAAAGTAGCATCAGATTTGACTTTTCAGATGAAAAAAAAACGTCAAAACATTTTTGGTAAATGTCTAATAAAATTTGTTGACTAATTACTTTTGTGATGTTTAAGAGGCTATAATCCATTAAATTTTTAGAAGACGTTATCTGCATTTTGAAACATTAACCTATTACAAATCTTCGAAAATATTAACCTTATGTTGGTATCGTTATGTTGGTATCGCTTAAAAATAAGAATATATATTTTAGGGTTTTATATTTTAGAATAAAAGCCAAAAAATAGTGGTCATTTACGAGACTTCAAATATACATGACTTTAGGCATCATTGCTAATAATGGGAAAACTCTGCGAATTGTGTGAAAATTTTGAATTTAACTATTTTTGACATAAAGAAACGAAATATAAATCATTACTATTGGACTTATGATTTTTCGAAATTTGTCCTATCTATACAATTTTAGTTCTGCAGTTGTGTGTGCAGTTATATCTACATTTATAGTCCTTACATTAGACTTTAAGAAGAAAAGATATATATTTTGTTTTTCTTACCTACCACTTACCTAAGTACAAAAGCTCTACGGTTAGTCATATTACTTGGTACCACAGTTTGATACATCTAATTGGAATTGAAGGTGACTATATGACTGTTAATGACCTGAGCACTATTGTATCTATATATACAATTTGGTAAAAAAAACCGAATACTGTTTATATATATTGCGTATTACCGCGGTGGTAAATATTCATGGATACTCTTCAATTGATCAGACTGTCGAAAAGGAGTAAACGTCGAAAACGTCATATACCTGTATAAAATGTAATAATTGTAGTAAACGTAATTTATTTCAGTATGGTCAGAATGTACACATATTTTCAAGAGTATATATTATTTTTACCTATATTCCTTACTAGAACTGATAAAAAATTCAAAAACTTTTTTGAGAAGAAAATGTTGAAATTTGATATGGATTTGAGTAAAGCATACGTAATTTCAAAATTCATTAATGGAAATAGGTATTTTTGTCAAAAATCTAATGGTTTAACGTCGGAAATGTATGACATTTACGTCACTGTTTCTGACGGACCTTCTCTTTGATAGTTGAGTTTACGTTAGAAAATGTCAGTTAAATGTTTTATATATTTTATGAAATTGTATACAAATTTTTGTAAAGGTAATATATATGAAAAAACTCATATTACATACATATATTGAATTATAAAAAAAAATAATAACTATATGTTTCAACATCTAAACCCACATACCTACATTAGCATACCCACGTCCGTAAGTATATTGAAATATGAACACATTTCACGCACACATGTTTTTGGTAAGATTGAAAGATTCTCTTATATAAAATAAATGAATGTACAATTTATAAAAGCTCAGCACATTTTCTTATTCTTCATTGCCATCCTCATCACCAATGCTATGAATCTGCTTTATCTCATACTCTTCCATGATCCGTATATCCAAGTGCTATTCCACTATCCCGTTATAGTGAACGTAAGTTGGATCATATGATAGCTTCTGTGAGTGATGGCTATGGCAATGGTGGTGGTATTGGCCATGTTACTGCTACCATTGCTGCGTGCCACATGAATAATATTTATGAGGATGAAATGCTCCCAATAGCGACATAAATATGTCCACACCAAGAGGGTGTATACTCCCAGATACGAACGTATAGCATGTTTAAATGTACCAACATATCAGGACGACAAGTAATGAATGTGTAAAAAAAATAAAAAGTCTTTATTACATAAAAGGCGGGCGGGCGGCCAAGTGTAATGTTAATACGTCGAAAAGAAGAAAACATTAATGTTGATGTACTCTCACGTACTTACATCATGGAAATTATCTTGAATCAAGGTAATTAACTCAGGCAATGGATTTACCATTAAAAATACTAATGATGGGTTTACTTTAGACTTGTATATGAAGATTAGTGAATATATTTAAATAGGTTATATAACAATATCTGTTTGTATACTTAAATATATTACTCCCAATTAGATATTCCGAACTCTGAAAATACAGATAAACTCTGCTGTAGGTAAAAGAGTCGCCGAAGACCCTCGTCGCACTTTATGTATTATTTTGATAAGAACCTCTATAGAATGACAATTTGACTTAATTTATTTTTTTTTAATTTTTCTCTCTTCCATTAAGGAGTGTTAAAATCAATGTGGACATTGCAATATTACTCTTAGGATGTTTCTTGTTGTTTTATACCCAATATCAATTCACGCACAATTTACGGTATTTCAAGGCTGTTATCCCCATTTTTTAACCGAAGAGGCTCTAATCTTGCATATCGGGGTTTTGATGGCTGGTATACATCTGCGAATCATAACTATAGGTCTATGTCTTCACATAGCCTCCATATGAAAGTCACGCTCAATTTTCGGTATTTTGTGGGCTTTAGCCGCATATTTCAACCGAAAAGTCTCCACCTTGGTACATATTGGTAATATATTTAGATGTATGACTACTTGTACTGATAAATTTTCAAGTAACAGAGGGACCTTTCATCTAAGCTCTTTATATTTAAATGGTAGATTTTAGACGTTTTTTTTTCAACAATTTCTTTGTAATTTAATATATTGAACCACAAAGATAAGTTCACTGAAAGCGTTAAAAATCACACCGATTGTAATGTACACGAAGTAAATTTTCTTTTGATGTATTTTTTTATGAAATTTCTTTACATCTAAGCCGTTGTTCAAAGTGTGGATGGCGGGAGCCATTGAATGGAAGCTGCAGTCGGGATGGGGGGTTCTTATCCACATTTAACCAGCGCATGTTTACAGCACAGTGATTATTAAAGACTCCCTGATAAAAAGTTAACAAACAAAATAATATAAAAATGGATCAGAAAATCAAAATTATAATATCTAAAAATTATGACCCCTCTAAATAAATAACGTTACTAAGAAGCTATGAATGGGTTTGTTTCAATCGATGCTATAAAAGTATTTCATTTCTCAGGTGTTATGAGAAATGGCCTCAAAACCCTCACCTTCCTATGTCCATATGGCATTTAATTATATTTTATGGACCCCGCATTCTATCACTCCATAATATTTGTTACCCCATATTGGTAAGAAAACGTCCTATTTTAGTTTACCATTTCACATTGAAATCATATACAAATTTATTCAAATCATAAATAATTATATGCATTTTAAAACATTATTAAAAATATGTATCTAACAATATTTACAAGAAAAATTCATTTTTGGAAATAAATTCCTTAAAAAATCTAATCAAAAAGTATATATTAGTTTTACCTTTAAATGGTTAATAATGGAAAGAGAAATTAGCAAAAAAGTATTTCATTAAACATGAGCATTAACAGCTTGGATCTCAAATACAGTATTTTTCGGTTAATTGCACATCCAAATTTGCACAAATTTTAGTTCAATTAACCGAGGAACCTATTATCCGAACCCGCTTAATTGAATAGTTTCTTCAATTACAGTAATCACGTATAATTTGAACTTCCATGTCAAATACAAATTACGCTTTCTCGCAGTTTTTCCTTAGCAATAAACATATGTTTTGAATTAGTAGAGGTCCCACCTAGTCTTTTTCACAAAATATGTCAAATATGTATGCAAAAAAATGGCAGATCATTTTTCAATTATTATTAAGCAATTAACCGGTGAAAAGTAAAAAATAAATTAATTTTTGATGACATGAATTTTGAACCAATTAAGCGGGAAAATCAATTAACATGGTTTAATTATCCGAGAAAATTTACAAGTATTTTCCTATGAAATATTTTTTGCTCCATCATGTGGTTCAATTAAGCGTGGAAACCAATTAACCGTAGGGTCAATTAACCGAAAAATACTGTATATAATATAAGAGAGTCATAAAAAATAGCTATTTACTTTTCTATTAAGAGAGTAACGTGTATTTTAAACACTCTTTATAAATATAATATAACAAGAGAGGTGCACTCACTTACCCTGCTCTCCGGTATTGTCGAAGGCCTTCTGCAATTACTGGATGCGAGATACGTTTGATGATTTTTCTACTGATGTTGCATTTCTCTTGAGGTTATAAATTTTGTAGCATGCGATAGAATTTTAACTGTTAATGCTTAAAAAATAAAAATGACTTATGTCTATAATTTTAATTCTAATGGAAAATAATATGCAATTTACTTGATCACATTATGAGTTTATGATAGTGTTTCTGATCAAAATTTTCAGAAATTGTATTTTTAAATATTCTTATTAAAAAGACGTATAATAAAATTAGTACTCATTTATATGTAATCGAGAGACAAAATAACAAAAAAAAAATTTCAGGGATTCTAATGTACCAATTCTATTTAGTTGGAGTCCCTGGACCACGAAAATGCTTTTGGTTTTTCTGGGTCACTTCGAAAATTAATTTTATAACGGTAAATATAGAGAAAAACGTGGTTTCATGGATTTTCCATTTGAAACTTGAATAACTTATTTACTTTATAACGGATTTTTATTATTCTTTTTTTCCTTTCAAACAAGATATATATTTGGTAAATCGGTTGAGGATTGGCTGAGTTACAGCGGTTGAAATGTGAAAAAATACGCATAAAGTGACAAAATTTATTTTTCTTCGGACTGTACGATGAAATTATGATATCAAGCCATATAAGTTTTATTATATTACGGGAAAGAAAATTAAATTAGCTTTCGAAAACGATAAAAATCAAAAAAATCGGTTAAAAATGTATGACTTATACACATTTTTGAATTGATTCTATGCATATTCTCTAAAGGAAATATGTAATTCGTGTAAATCTTAAGTACGGTTACAGATACCGACTTCAAACTATTGCTAAGTAACGTGAGTGTAAATACGCACCATCCACACAACATGACCGCGGACAAGGGAAAATGCACACCTCATTGTATTTAAATCTATACTTAGAAAATAAAAAAACATATTGTTTGTGGACTTAAAACCACTAAAAAGATTTTACTAAAATGTTCATAGTAAATCAAGCGATCCCACGGAAGCAACATAGGTTAGATAAAACTGAGGAATAATAGCATCAAAAGTATATTCTATGGGTATCTTAAGGTAGCGGCTTTAAAAAAAGGTTGAGTAACATGGATACAAATACTCATCATCCGATGAGGATATATTTTCGAACGATGAGGATATATTTTGAAATGCATACATATGTATGTATATTGAAATAAAAATTGTGTAAAATTGAAAAAAAAAATTGGTTGACATAGTTTTCCATTTTTGTCAGTTTGTGAAAACATGTTTATTTTATTCACACAAAATATTATTTGGATTTCAAAGAAAAAACCATTGAAGTTAGTAGTGTGCATTTTAACTATAAATCGTTTTATCATCTGGAAAAAGTCAAAGACTGGGATAGGATAAATTCAGATACACCACTAATTTTTTTTTAAAATACCATTTTGTGGAGGAGATAACAGATGGAGGTGGTCGATTTTGTAAAATTGATAAATAGTATTGGCATTATAATTTTTTAAATTGTTGTTACTTTCCGAAAAAATTGAGTTTCAAGAAAAACAAAATTGGCTCTATTACAGAAAACAGCGAATTATTTAATAACTATATACAACTACTACAACATGAACATTTCACACTTTTTGTAGTGTTAATGCGAGTATATAAACATACCAGGGTTTACCTAAGTTTAAAAATAAATTTAGTTAATAATTGATCATATCTAAACTTTAATTTGATAACTTCAGTAGGGGCAGCGAAGCGCCACGGGTCCCGCTAGTCCGTTATAAAGTAAATAAGTTATTCAAGATTCAAATGGAAAATCCATGAAACCACGTTTTTCTCTATATTTACCGTTATAAAATTAATTTTCGAAGTGACCCAGAAAAACCAAAGGCATTTTCGTGGTCCAGGGACTCCAACTAAACAAAATTGGTACATTAGAAACCCTGAAAAATTTTCGTGTCGCACAGTGTTATTATATACCACTCGGTAATACATTTTTGGTCAATTAAATTGCATAATTAGCTTTGCATGTTTAATTTATTTAATACTTATATGAACTGGATGTTTGAAATATTGGTGATCAGTGAATCAGGATCGTTGTGGCATGGTAATGGATTGCTGATCAAATTGGTGGTTTATCATCAAATTTAATGGATTTTATATTGTGTGGGCTGTATAGGATATCATTGTGTGAGTCATAAAAGATGTGGTAAAGTTATTATATAACCATAGTAGACATGTTATCGGTTAAGTTGACACTTATTGGTTATGTGAATCCTCTGGGATCTTCTCTAGGTTAAAATGTCATATCTTACGCCACAATGAAAAATAACAGCAATATATTCTATTGAGTTGGTAGCTTCTCGCAACGTAATGAAATTCACAACAAATTCCGTAAAGGTTATGTATGTACTTTTAATATGTTTTTTTCACGCTAGTCAAGACCAAGGATTCACTGTTGGATTATCCTCGAATTTTGGTCTAATTTTTGGACAAGATGAAGAATTCCGAGACGTTTATTAATGAACATTTGGCGGAGCAATTCTATCGAAGATGCGCATTAAATTTTTATACGTTAGTTGACCACCGTATTCTGGAGATGATGGGTTTTTATATATTCGGATTTTCTGTCGTATGGGAGGCTTGGTATAACATGGGCTTTTACAAAAGCCAATGTGATTATGATTATACGAGCACTCCACGACAATAAAATCTGAAATTTATTGAATCCACTTAAAAATTGATTTTTTTGTCACAAAAGGTTTATAATTTACCTTAAATATATGTAGGGCAAACAAAATAAAACTTTTTAAAAATTAAATTTCCAAATAATTAATTATGATGTTTCAGATTTTTAATGATATTTTTTTGGACCGATGAAGGTTTGATTACTTTCGAGGTATTTTTCCAAAAGAAAGAATACTTTAGTTTTCTAAAGAATGAAAGTTAAGTTGGTTGCAATGCCGAAAATAAATAACAAAATAAACAATGAATCATCGTATTCACACAATATGTCAAAGTATGGATGTTGCCAGGCTCAAATGTTTGGAAATTAATTTTTATGCGAAATCAGATTTATGTATGGAAATATGCCAAATCTACTAAAGGAAACTCGTAGAATTAGAAAATTGCAATTTTATTCTAATTTAAATAATTTTATTCAATTTATTATGTGTAAATCCTAGAGGGATAATGTAGTTTAATTTTAGCCAAGACATCCACCTACTCTCATTACTATAGTGGTGAATATAATTCCATTGTGAACAATGTTATGAATGAAGTGGGTATTTATGAATGAAAAGGTAACGAGAGATGCGACAAAAACAAATCAAAGAAGAAGAAACGTGATGGAGAACGGTGTAAGAATTTTCTTGAGATATTTATAATAAAATATTTTATAAATACTCCTACATCAGGGTGAGTTTAAAGAGTATATATTTTAAAGTCGCTCCATTACAAGTGTTTTGATTTTTTTCTGCTTCCAGAAACAGTGGATAATTAAATATAATATTGTGTATGAATTAGACAATTTCATGTGAAGCTCAACAGTGTTGTCTCGATAAAATGAATATCTGCTTTTGTTTATATTCGTGGTTATACAACTATTCACAAAACAAAAAATGAAATTGAAACCATCAAAAGTCGAGGTTTGAATGAGTTATATTGTCAGGTTATTGAATGAAAAATAAGTTTTTGATTTTATTCACTTGGCAAAACGTCTACCACACGATTCGGTCCTTTCTAGTAGACAATACTGCCTCGAGAAAAACGTGTTAATGATTGAGAATCACACATGCCGTCGCTTCATGCTTACACCATAAATCTGCTATAATTCCAAGAGGAGTTGAGATTTTCATTTGAAATTGGAGAGTTATTATTGAGCTGTTGTAGGTTCTTATTAAATAATAAAAAAATACATTATTAGTGAATCAAAGGATGCGGGGTCCTCTATATGGAGACTCTTCGATCTTTTTATTGTCATGCTACCGCCCTCTTAGTATGAGGGTTGATTTTTATACCCTCCACCATAGTATGGAGGGTATATTCATTTTGTCATTCCGTTTGTAACTCATCGAAATATTAATTTCCGACCCTATACAGTATATATCGTCATCACAAAGCTCGCAATATTGAAGATAGAAATTCTTAATTTATATTAATGTTACTTGAAAATGTTATGTTATTGAAAATGAGATATATCGGCCAATTTTTTACGGTAGGCCGCTTATAGCGATACCCCAAAATTCAGTATTTTAAGGCTGTTCTTCGTTTTTTTAACTAATCAGCTATAATTAGGAATTTCTCAATACTGGGCATTCTAGACTCCATAAAGTACGCTGTGCAAAGTTCTATCACTATCGAAGAAATAGTTTATGTCTGAAGTGCAGCATTTACATAAAATCGGTCGAAAATGTGTATGGGAGTTATACCTAAATTTGAAACGATTTTCACGAAACCTAGCACGCATCATTCAAAATCGAGATGTACAGGAGTCAGAATGAAGTCCGGAACTTATACCAACGGGTAAAACCCTAAACCGAAGGCTTTGGTGCAGGCACATCCTCCTGTAGAGATAAAGAAGGAAACCTGGTGACAGAGTGTTGAGGATCTGGAAGGAGCAATTTGAAAAGCTTCTACTATCAAGCAATTTGAAAAGCTTCTACTAATAAGAGATGATGGTATAGAGTGTATACCACCTAGCCAAGATGAGGTCATAAAAGCAATTAATCGGCTCAAGAACAACAAAGCAGCAGGAGCCGATGGGTTACCAGCCGAACTATTCAAGGCTGGTGGCCGGATGCTGGTCAGGAGCATGCACCAGCTGATTAGTACAATTTGGCTAGATGAACGCATGCCCAATGATTGGAACCTCAGCATCCTGTGTCCCGTGCACAAAAAAGGAGACAAGACGATATGTGCCAACTATAGGGGAATAATTCTGCGATGTGTGAACGATTGAAGCCAATGGTCAATGATATCATCGGACCATACCAATGCGGCTTCAGACCTTGCAAATCCACAATTGACCAGATTTTCACTCTGCGCCAAATCCTGGAAAAGACTCACGAAAAACACATCGACACATACCACCTATTTGTCGACTATAAAGCCGCATTCGACAGCCCTACCCGTTCAGAGGCGTTTAAAGTCATGTCTACGTTCGGCATTCCTGCAAAATTAATACGGCTATGCAAGATAACTTTAAGTGGCACAAGGTCAGCAGTTAAAGTAGGAAAGGACCTATCGGAGCCCCTCAATACCGAACGAGGATTCAGACAAGGTGACAGTTTGTCGTGTGATCTTTTTAACATCCTGCTGGAAAAGGTCATAGGCGACGCAAAGGTGAACAGAAATGGCACTCTGTACACCAAAAAACACATGTTACGAGCGGTGACAGCCACCTTAAACAAATTGAAAAGGAGTCTGCCAAAGTGGGTCTGGCAGTAAACGGCGAGAAGACCAAGCTGATGGTATCAACGCGCAAGACGTCCAGTAGACTCGGACCAATTGTGGAACTTGGGAACTACAGCTTCGAGGTAGTCAAAGATTTTATAAACCTTGGTAGCGCCATAAATAAAACGAATGACATCATCATCGGAGAAGGATTGTGATGGTCAACAGATGCTACTATGGTCTAAGTAAGCAGTTTAAACACAAGGCCACCTCTCGCCAGACCAAACTCACACTTTGCAAGACGCTGATACTAACCGTGCTATTATATGGATGAGAAGCATGGGTACTTGCGCAAGCAGATGAGGCAGCTCTTGGGGTGTTTGAAAGAAAAATTCTCCGAAAGATATACGGGCCGATCTGCGTCGATATACGGTGCGTATGAATGAGAATGCCCCAGCTCAAAGGGCATATAAAAACGAGCCTACTGATGGTTACCGTAGAAGGGGAAGGCCACGAATTAGATGGAAAGATCAAGTAGAAAACAACACCTTGGAACGTGGTCTTCCAAATTGGTGGATTTGCGCACAAGACCGACGCGCTTGGAATTTTTTTTAAGTTCGGCTTTTGGAACAACCGTTTTGTAACAAGCCAGCAAGTAAGTAAGTAGCACGCATCATTCTAGTCTCATTTTAGTACGCTATACCAAACTTCGTGCAAATCAAAAGAAATATAGGGCTTTAATGTTGTTGCAGTTACGTCTTTTTGTTTCAGAAAATAGCACACATGTAATTTGCTAATTGCATGTAAATTGCTAATTGAATTTGCATATCAACGATTTTATAAGACAAAAAAGGGTAAAATTCTAAAAATCCATTATATAGGAGGTGATACCAATCTTGGTCCGATCTACACAATTTTTAATTAGCAATTGCACCAAATTTACTAAAATTGTTATATATTTTTATTTTGCGAACTTAAAAATTATTGAACTAGTTTTTTTAATATAGCTAATATACTTACAAATTAGTGATACGTCTCTTCCAAGTTAGTAATGCATTTGAAGTTAAGGTAGTTACGACCGAGGAATATGTAACCGGGAATCACTGAATACTATAGGATATAAACAAAATATATGTGAATATTGTTACGAATATAACTTTAGATTTAAGTTAATTTAGATGAATTTCGTTAATTTAAGAATTTGAATTGTAACGTAAATTTCTACTACGCAGTTTATTTGAATAACTTCACAACAACAACTACTGTATAGATTTTTCTACATCCTTCCATTTCCTCTTTCATGGTCTATTTTTTTGTTGACGTACAATTCTTGTTAAACGTCATCATTGATGATCGCTTAATTCCTCTTTCTTTGTTACCCCCTCGCCTGTATATGTGTTGTTGTTATTGTTTACTCACTGTAAGGTTGTATGTGTTTGTTGCATTTGTAGATTGTTCGTAATCTAGGTGTTACCAGGCGAGGCTCATATAGCGACAGGCGAGGCTCATATAAATAGGGGAAATGGAAAGGCAGTCAGTCAGTTGTGAATCAGATCGCGAATTGAAACCGTCAAGTAACGTAAAGCTGTAAAGTAAAGTTGTGTGAATAAAATCATTGTAATAATCGTAATCAGAAAGAACCCGGGTTTTATTTAGTACGAACTGTGCTGGGAAATAAAACAACGTCTACACGGGATTAAGTAAAATCCAAGAACGTAACAATTGGTGTCAGAAGTGGGATTACGATAATACTACGATGAAGTTTAAGGATATACGAGTGGAAGACTTGAAGAAGGAACTTAATAAATTGGAATTGTCCTCTACTGGCAACAAGGCTGAACTACAAAAACGTCTGTTGGATGAGTTCGAGCGCCGTGGTATGAACATCGATACATATGAGTTTGACAGTAAGGATGAAGTGGATTTATCGGAAATGGGCGAATCCAACGGTGGGGAAGTCTCGTCAGTAGCTGCCAGGGGTGACGATTTCAGAGAAATGCTGGCTAAAATGTTTGAGGAAAATTCCAGAATGTTAGTAGAAAACACGAGACGAATGTTCGAACAGAATTCCAGGAAGTTAGATGAAAATTCGAGAATAATGAACGAGAAACTCGAGAACATTACAGAAGTTATTGGAAGGAGAGTGGAAACCGTGGAGGTCCAAATTAAAGAGTTGGATAAGAAAGTGCAGTCGGTTGACGAGAAGATTCTGTCTGTGGATGAGAAATTTCAAGTCCACGACCACAGGTTTACGAATCTGGAGAAGAAAATTTCGGAACTGGGAATTAAAGGTGGTCCGGTGCGAGCTCCTGATAACACACTAAAAATCAAACCTCCTGTATTCGACGGCTCTACGTCATTCAATGTTTTCAAGTTACAGTTCGAGACAGTGGCTTCTAGAAATTCGTGGAACGACAGCGACAAAGCGGTTGCACTACTTCTGGCATTGAAGGGCAGTGCTGCTGATGTTATACAGAGTATTCCTGTCGCTTCTAGAAACAACTATGAAGATGTTATTGCTGCACTGGAACGTAAGTACGGTGGCGAACATAAACAAAACATCTACCTTATGGAATTAAGGGGAAGAGTACAGAGGACAAACGAGACGTTACAAGACTTTGCAGCTGAGGTGGAACGTTTGGTGCTAATGACGTATCCAGGAGAGAATCCCCCATTGCTGGACCGTATGAAAATCGAAACCTTTGTGAATGGCATACGTGACCCTGAGATTAAATGTGCAACATATGCGTCACCAAAAGCGTCATTTGCCGAAACCGTTTCGTTTGCTCTTACCCAAGAGACGGCAAGAATAATTGTTAAGCCCCATACCCACAAGATTCGTCAACTGGAGACCGAATGTTGCGAACCCAAAGCTCTCGTTATCTCGATCAAGGACGCCATGAGCAGGTAATAGAAGAAACAAAGTCAGTAGGGATGACTAAGCCCAGGATTAGATGCTTCAACTGCGATAAAGCAGGCCATATTGCGCGCGAATGCAGAGCTAAGCGCAAACGATCCAGGTCATTGTCACCACCTCCAACGAAAGATGGTAGAAGAATGGCTCAACAGTCCACCAATGAGTCTCCGTTAAACTAAATCGAGCCAGTCCAGCGGGGCATGAACTGGCTCCCATCGACGATGGCCCCACAATCTCCATAGTAATAGTGCAACAGAAAAGTCACAACCTAACAACAACTGGGTACATCAATGGTGATAAGCGAGTTCTGACGTTAGATACTGGCGCATCAAAGTCCATCATAAGGTCAGATCTGGTAAAGGGAAAAATAACGAAACTTAATGGAGTCAGTCTGCGCACAGCAACGGGGGAGCGGCAGTACACGCAAGATTACCCTGAGACTAACTATTGCCAATAAATCGGAGAATCACGAGTTTATAGTTGCCGATATCGTAGACGAAGTGATAATAGGCGCAGATTTTATGATTGTCTTTGGTATCAATCTGGATATGAAAGAGCGTGTGATGACCTGGTCTAACGTCGAAATTCCATTAAACGTGGGCTACGATGAAAGTGCACCCATTAGACGTCTGACTACGGACCATCCAGAGATAATACCGCCCTGTGCCGAAGCAATAATATGGGTACCAATGAATGGAGATTGTGGACCCGAGAAGTTGTGGGTGGTGGAACCAGCAGAAAACATAAACAGTAACATCCTAATAGCGAATGCCCTTGTGAAAAGCAACAAGGACGGATTGATTCCTGTTAGAGTTTTGAACCTGTCAAACAAGCAAGAGCAAATTTGCCAATTTTCCGATGTTGGACAATGCACACCAGCTGAAGCTGTAATAAATTTGGAAACTAGCACCGAAAAGCCATCAGCCATGGAGAAGAAGCACCTCGACGGCTACATAAAAGAGTGGACACACCAATTATCACCTTCCGAGAGGAACAAGGCTAAGCAGCTATTATGGAAATATGCCTCTACCTTTGCGTTGACAAAAGAGCACCAGGGAAGAACATCAAAGGTGAAGCATGAAATCCATACAGCAGACCCATTAAACAGCCTCCAAGAAGTGTTCCCCTGGCGAAAAGAGACGAGGTCCAGAAGCTGATAAGTGAAATGGAAAAGAGTGGTGTAATAGAACCATCGTCAAGTCCATGGTGCTCCCCAGTGGTATTGGTCAAGAAGAAAGACAGAAGCACCCGATTTTGTGTGGACTACCGAAAGTTGAATGATATCACCAAGAAAGACAGCTATCCGCTCCCAAGAATCGACGACACATTGGCCGGGACGTCATGGTTCTCTACCCTCGACCTGCAGAGTGGGTACTGCCAAGTAGAGATCGCCGAGAAAGATAAAGAGAAAACAGCGTTTGGCGTTAATGGGGGTCTCTGGCAGTTCAATGTCATGCCATAG
>NW_026874415.1:0-16106 GCF_032173495.1 Musca vetustissima
CGCACTTGATCTAGGCTTGGTAAAGATAATACCCTTCACCTCACTGTGGTACAGGGTATTATGTCTTTGTGCATATGTTTGTAACAGGCAAAAATAATCGCTTTCTGAGTCGGTTTATGCATGTCCGTCCATGTATGTTTGTTAACAAAGTACAGGTCGCATTTATGATCCGATTTGCATGAAATTTGGCACAGGCCACTTAATTAGCCCAAGGACGAACCCTATTGAAATTGGAGAAAATCGGTCCACGTTTAGGCATATCTCCCATATAAGAGTACCTCAAAATTTCCGGTATTTTGAGGTTCTTGAGCGCGTTTTTTAACTGAATTGGCTGAAATTTGGAACTTTGAGTTCTTATTGGGTAGCAAATCTCCCTACCAAAAATTATAAATAAAGATCAATTTTTTCGGATAGCCCCCATATAAGGGTACCCCCATTTTCGGTATTTTCGGGTTCTTGGCCTCGTTTTATAATTGAATTCTCTGAAATTTTGTACATTGGGTTTTTATGGGGTTCCAAATTATTCCACTAAAAATTATAAATATAGGTCCAGTTTTTCTGGTAGGAAATCTCTTCACTATAAATTATAAATATTGGTTAATTTTTTCGGGTAGCCCACATATAAGGGAACCCCCCCTTATTTGGGGTTCTTGAACCAAATTCTTTTTATACCCTTCACCACACTGTGGTACAGGGTATTATGTCTTTGTGCATATGTTTGTAACAGGCAAAAGGAAACGGGATAGACACATGGTTCCTTTTGAGAATATGCATAGAATCACTTATTGAGCCGATTTAAGCATGTCCGTCCGTCCATGTATTTTTGTGAACAATGTACAGGTCGCATTTATGATCCGATTAGGATGGAATTTGGCATAGGTCACTTATTTGGCCTAAGGACGAACCCTATTGAAATTGGTAAAAATCAATTCAGACTTTGATATAGCTCCCATATAATTTTTCGTCCGATCTAATGTAAATGGTATACCAAAGTCCCTATATATCTTTCGATTTGCACGAAATTTGGCACAGTGTAATGAATTAGGTGTAGAATGATGTGTGTTAAGTTTCCTGAAAATCGGTTCAGATTTAGATATAGCTGTTATATATATTTTCGTCCGATTTAATGTAAATGGTCCACCAAAGTCCCTATATATATTTCGATTTGCACGAAATTTGGCACAGCGTAACAAATTAGGTCTAGAATGATGTTTGTTAAGTTTCCTGAAAATCGGTTCGGATTTAGATATAGCTCCCATATATATTTTCGTCCGATTAAATGTAAATGGTGCACCAAAGTTCCTTAATATCTTTCGGTTTGCACTAAATTTGGCATAGCGTAATGAATTAGGTCTAGATGTGTGTTATGTTTCCTGAAGTCGGTTCAGTTTTAGTTATAGCTTCTATATCTGACCAAAAAAAAAATTTTTGTATCGGTTGCAGAATGACGTGTTTATGGATCCAATTTCGTTTTACTGGTCCTTTAAAAATGCGACGTATGTTAGGATTCATCTGTTGAATATACTCAAAGTGGTGAAGGGTGCCAATACCAATACCAATGTGTCTCATTTTCGGACATGATCTATGTTTGGTAAAGATAATAGGTTGTAAAAAGTTTGGTTCAAATCGGACATTCCATTCGCCTAATATTGAATTTATAAATATTAAAAATTTTGATAATTTTGTGGGGGATGTACCAGTAGGAGTGGACCGAACTTGAACTAAGAGACTAATTTATATAACATCAGTACGTTGTGTCAATCGACCCAGCTATGTATCTTTTCACGAAGCTTAGCAACATCATTCTACACTTAATTCAGTACCCTATACCAAAATTCGTGCAAATCGAATGATATATAGGGTCTTTGGTCCACCAATTACCTTAAATGGGATGAAAATACATATGGGAGCTATATCTAAATCTGAACCTTTTTTCCCGAAACTTACCACACATCATTCTGTACTTAAGTTAGTACGCTGTGCCAAATTTCGTGCAAATCGAAAGATATATAGGGACTTTGGTACACAATTAACCCTAAATCGGACGAAGATATATATGGGAGCTATATCTAAATCTGAACCGATTTTCATGAAACTTGGCAAACATCATTCTAGACCTTATTCATTACGCTGTGCCAAATTTCGTGCAAGTCAAAAATTTCCAAGGATTTTAGTGGGCTATTTGCCTAAAATCGGGCGAAGCTATATATGGTAGCTATACCTAAATCTGAACCGATTTTCTCAAAACTTTTCACACATAATTCTAGGCTTAATTCAGATCACTATGCCAAAATTCGTGCAAATCAAAAGATTTCCAGGGACTTTAGTGGACTATTTACCTAAAATCGGTCGAAGCTATATATGTGAGCTATATCTAAATCAGAACCGATTTTCACGAAACTTTGCACATATCGTTCTAGACTTAATTTAGTACGTTCTGCAAAATTTCGTGCAAATCGAAAGATATATACGGACTTTGGTGCACAATTTACCTTAAATCTGACGAAGATATATATGGGAGCTATATCTAAATCTGAACCGATTTTTCCCAATTTCAATAGAGTTCGTCCTTAGGCCAAACAAATGAGCTATGCCAAATTTCATCCAATTCGGATCATAAATGCGACCTGTACTGTGCTAACAAAAAGACATGGACGGACGGACATGCATAAATCGACTTAGAAAGTGATTCTATGCATATTCTCAAAAGGAACCATGGGTCTTTCTCGACTATTTTTGCCTGTTACAAACATATGCACAAAGACATAATACCCTGTACCACAGTGTGGTGAAGGGTATAAAAATCCCAAAAATCCCAAAAATTACAGATGGACAATGAAATTTATTCTGATCAAGAATATATAATATGTATATGTATACATTTTGGGATCTCCGGCGAATATTTAGAGGTGTTGCAAATGGAATTACAAATTTAATATACACTCCACCTTATGGTGGGGGGTATAATTTATAATCCGAACTAGATGAAATTTGGTACAGATCATTTATTTGCACCATGGACGACCCTTCCCATGTACATTATATCCGATCGCACAATGGTGCACCAAAGACCCACCATTTTTTTCGACAATTTAATTCTTCGACAATTCAGTTTGCTGGGTTAAAATAAATTATAAACATATGATTTTGTTATTGTTGTTGGTTCGTTTCACGTGCTTAGAAATGTGTGACCAAACGTACGACTATTTTTGCTGTTGTTTTTTTTGTCGTTTTCTGTTTAAATAATTTGCCGGCTATATGTTGGTTATTGTTGTTGTTGCTGCTGTCGCTTGTTTGCATAGTTTAGTATTTTTTTCGTAACTCGTCTTGTGGTTGTTGTATTAGTTAGTGATGATAATATAGTTGTTGTTGTTGTTTAAAGTGTGTGTGTGCGGGTCTATATGTAGACAAGTGTTCCACATTTCAAAGTGTGTTTGTAGTTTTTGTTGTTGTTGCTGTGGAATTTTTTTATAGGCATGTGTGTCTTAATATTATTATTGTTTCTTTTTTCTAATTTTGTTTTTCTTCTTAATCAACAAAAGTGTTAATCGTAGACATATTGATTTTTTTTTCAATTTTATTGGGTTTTAAATGATGAGAGCAGAATGGAAATTTAAATTATTTTCGAGACATTAAACGAGGCCAAAGGCTTTAGGTCTTAGAAAAAAATACGATAAATTGATTCTACAATTTCTTGCGTTGTGGTTTTAATGATTCATATTGTAATTATGATATTTTTGAAAACTATAAAATGGCTATGAATTTCCACAATTTTGAAATGATTCATTTGCAAAAATAAAAACTGTGATATATGAAACGATTCGATTTAACTGCAAAACTTTCATAAGGGAACCCATACCCCCCATTCCCGATTTTTTATTTTTTAAGATTTTAAATGGGCAGGTAAATGAATACCAATGCTTGTAAAGGTTTGAAACTTTACACATATATATTTGTAGATTTAAAAATTAAGAAAAATAATTTACAAAAAAATGTTGTTGTAGTTTTTTGTGATCAAAGAAAAGTCCTTATTTTTGATGGCGGGCATGAGAACTCCTCACTGGAACACCGGAATCCGAAAATTCCAACGGTGTTAGAAAGAGTACATGTCTGGCTCTCGTATAAACTAGGATTATTGACTTCGCTCGAAAATCAAAAAATTGGCGGACCTTTGAAAATATATTTTTAAAAATTCACCTATTTTTTACCACAAACCAAGTTAAAAAATAAAGAAGATCGCCACCGATTGGCTTTATCCTAGTTCATACGAGAGCTATAGACTCACAGAGAAACGTCCCAAAATTTGAAATCGATTGGGTTATTAATTTTTGAGTTATCGTGCCCGCCATTCGCAAAAATACTGTTTGGAGAAAAACGCGTTCAAAGTCTGAGAAACCTCTTCCTGTCACTTGATGCTAACACAATAAATCGACTATATCTTCAACGATTTTTGAGATTTTCACTTGAAATTTTGTAGTGACAATCTCGAATAAGTGTAGGTTCGAATTAAATTAAAATACAAAATTATTTTTTTTTGAAACCGAGAATGGGGGTGGGGGTCCCCTTAAAACAGAATACTTTCTGGGGGTTTCACAAATCGATGACCTTGTTAAGGGCATCCAAAATACCTAAATATGGGCTGCAAGGAAAAAAGGAAATACTAACATGTGGAAAACAACGAAAAACGTTAAGTCTGAAATCATCAAAATACCGAATATGGGTTTGGAATATATGGAGACAAAAACAAAGTCTAGACTAATGATGATACTTATTTTTAGAATAATTAACACCTAATGAGAACCCAACCCAAATTAACAAATTGGAGCCAATTCGGTTGAAAAAAAATACGAATAACGGGGATTACATTTATATGGCGATCCGAAAATGTTAATAGTTTGGGGTGGGAAGATTTGGAACTCAATAGGAATACAAAATATAAAATTGCAGCCAAATTGGTTCAAGAAAAAACAGAAAAATTAAGGTGCCGTAATATGAAAACTACTTTAAAAGGGGCCATTGATTGATTTTGGCAGCGAATTTGCTATATAATTGCCATTTTGGGTATTTCGGAACAAATATGGTCTGAAAAACAAATACATTTTCCCGATGGCTGGCCATTAGGTCCATTTTTATGCTAATAAGTCCGTTTGATTTTTCAATGTTGGTTTCAAAACCTGACTTTGAAAAATGTGACAAAAATACCGGCTATATCAAAATGTGGACCGATATATCCTATTTGAAATACATCTGCAATTACTAGCAATGTCTAGGCAGAACTTCAGAGCTCTATCTGAAATATTGATATCTCTATCGTGATTTAGACAGACGGACATTGTAATATCGATATATAATTTTATTCCGATCTAGAATCAATAACAAATTTAAAGAAGTAAAAAATTGTCAGTCGGTGTTGCCCACTGATATAAACCCTCAGCCTATGGTTGGCATAGGTTTTATTATTCGCTTTATATAAGGCATGTGTTTTTATCCAAAAGGTTTCGGATTTAATGTTGATCAAATCGGTTATTCAAAATTTACAAGTATATACATATAGTCAACCTTTATAGGGGAGGTACCAGAAGAAGTGGAAAAATGGGTCCCATATTCGGGCTTGATCTAGGCTAGATAAACATAATAGGTTGTACAAAGTTTTCATAATAGGTTGTACAAAGTTTTCATTTGACCATTTGTGGGAAAGGTTCCAGAAGAAGTGGATCAATGGGCCCCACCTTCAGGCTTGACCTAGGATTGTTAAAGGTAATAGGTTGTGCCAAAATTGGTTCAAATCGGTCATTCCATTCGTCTGATATTGGATTTATAAATATTAAGGAGTGGACCAATGGGTCCCATTTTCGGACTTGATCTAGGATTGGTAAATATAATTGGTTGTATAAAGTTTAGTTCAAATCTGATAGTCCGTTCGCATGATATTAAGAAATTAATTTTTTGCACAATTTTGACGATTTTGTGGGTCAGGTATCAACAGGAGTGGATCGATATTCTCCATCTTTCAACTTAAATTAAGTTTGGAAGAAATATTTCGATATGCAAAATTAAAATCAAATCGCTTACTCTCTTCGACTGTTATCGTGCGCACCAGCCGGTCAGACAGGCGTACATTTGTAATTCGACTCCAAATTGTCTGAAACGGATTTTGTCCAAAGAAACATGGGGTCTAAACCCATTATTTCGATGAGACACATTTTTTGCCGTATATACCCTCATTAACCATAAGGCTGAGAATAATTATTAGTATAGGTCCATGTTTTGACAGAGCTCAAATATAAAGGTATCGCCCCATTCTCTGTATTTTGTACCGCATTATTCAAACGGTTCTTGAAGGTTGAACAACATTTTTGCAAAAAAAAAAAAAAAAAAAAAAAAAAAAAAAATCGGGATGATGGAGGGGTAGAAAACTATTTGGAGAACATTTTCGATATAGGTTAATAACCATATAACCATATATTTTAACGTTTTAACCAAATTTTCGCATCGAAGTGGCTGTAAAACAATTTCCGAAAAGCCTGAATAGAATGTTGACATAAGACTACGGTTTGGTATATCCCCAATATAATGATTCCTCTTTATTTCAATATTTTGAAGATCTTTGGCGGAAATTTTTCTTCAAAGTGGCTTTAATTTTGGATTCCACAATTCTGGCCAATAAAGAAAATGCTCAATGTAGGTACATTTGTATTAATATACCCGCTTAATTTTCGATGTTATGTTGTTTCTAGAACTGTGTTCAAACCTTAGTGCCTGTAATCGGTATTGTCTTTTTTAGATCACTTATTATGCAAATAATGGCAAAGGGTATAAAAAGTTAGATCTCACCGAACTTTTTACTTGTTATACCCTGCACTATAAGTGTATATTTAATTCCTTATTCCATTTGTAACACTTTGAAATATTCACCAGAGACCCCACAAAGTAAATATATTCTTGATCAGAAAGAAATTATATTGCAAATGTGATATATCACGCTCACGCTTTGGTGTAGCCCCCCCTTGTAACGATACTCCCCAATATTCGGTATTTTGTGTATTTTGAACATGTTTTTGTAAATTGGTAATTTGTATTTTCATTTGGTGTCAAATCTCCGCACCAGCAATTATTAATATTAACTAAAGCTTCAGGGTAGCCCCATATAACAGTACCCCTCTAATAATCGGTATTTTGGGGATTCTGTATACCCTTTTCAATGATATTGGCTGTAATTTGGTATTTTGCATTCATATTGTGTAGAACATATCCGTACAAAAATTATGAATATTGGCCCATGTTTAAGGGAACTTAAATCATAGTTTTCTCCCGCAATTTTCGCTATTAAAACATGAGTTTTCTCCTAGGAGTCCCCATTAATTTTAGATATTTTGAATGTCACCCTCATGGTGGAGGGTATAACAAGTTCGTCGGAGCCGATGTTAACATCGTTTTTACTTCCTTTTGTTTCAAATCATGTAGTTTTACCAGCAGTATTTTGGTGGGTACTGGACTTCTTGTCTCCCGAAGAACCCTTTTATGAAAATGTTAATTATTTCAAATACGAAATTCTTAAAGGGTTAACTTTTAATAAAAAAGAAAGAATATTTAATTTATATATAAAAATTTCGAAAATGTTTTTTTTTTTTGTATTAAAAAAATTTATATATTTAACTTGGCATTCATGACGATTAACCAAAAACCATTCCCCCTACTTCTCTGTCTCTCTCCCACCCAAACGTTTGTCAGCAATTAAGATTTACGAAAATAATTGTTGACGTCGCGACAACATTGAAATTTATGTAGATTTGTGTTTGATGTTGTTGCTGTTGTATTTGCAACTTTTTATTTGCCGTATATGTTTGCTTGTTTTTCTTTTATATTCATACATATGTAGACATGTGTTGTTGTCTGCTGTTCGCCGGTTATGTTGCTATTATGTACCCAGACATTTGGGAGATGTTGCAGCTTAAAAAAAAAACACGACTGACTACAGCAACAATTAAGTAAAAGATGGTACATCTAACACTCGGAAAATGTCTGATGGTTGGGAACAGTGTTCGAAAAAAAATTACAAAAAAATATATCCCTAGTAAGGACTTAGGAGTCAGTTGCAGGTTACGCTTTGGAGAAGTTTGATGTTTATTAATGTATCATTTTGAAGATTATTTGCCCAAGGACATGAACAACATTTAATTCGTATTTTAAACCGCATTCCACCTTTTGAAACATCTATGAAACATAATTCATTTTGATACCATAAACCACTGTTCGACATGTCGTATGCTGAACAACAACGACTACTTATTATTTCGTTTGAGAGGTGTGATTAAAAAATATGTACAACATATGTACATACATGAGTTTGTTGAATTGTGTACAAATACAACAAAAAATTTCCAGTATACCGGGTAAACGTACATGCAGATTATGAGTGAACCTGCCAAAAACCCGAAACCGAAAAAAATTCACTTCATGCAAAAAATAGGCAAATCAGTAAAGGGGGAACAAGCTTAGCAGAGCTATGGAGGCAACTGACTGGGGTTCTCCTTTGTTACTTGTTATTGTTGCTTTCGTTTTTTAGCAATTTCCATAAAAGAGACGAGACTTGAACATGAATAGGTGCTAAAAACATCATCAAATAGCAGCTCTAAGTTAATGTCGCTGTTGGGATTAAAAAAATAAACAAAATGTATTTTTGGATGGAAATGGCAACATTTTAAGTTACTGCATGCACAACAACAAAAACGAATCTTTTTTTCACGAACAATGCATTCGGTAGACACCACTCATATATATTTACACATAGGCTCCCAAGTAAAGCACCTGCATGGCAGTAACAAAAAATTTTGTTGTATGTTCGACGTTATGTTCCATTACATATGAAGGGGCATTAACCATTACCCTTGAAAATTTAACCCAGACTCTGAGATTTTAATACATTTTTTGTTAATGTAAAATTTGTTGTTTTTTGTTTTGTTTTCTGCATCCTAAATTGACAGGGTACACTACGTTTCATATTAGGACGGATCTTATAATTGTTTCCCAAATTTAAATTCTGAATATTTTTTTTTATTTAAAAAATATTGTCAGTGAAAATTTGTATTAAAAAAATATCTTCCAAAGACATGTTTAACTATTTTACAATAAAATTAAAATAAATTTGTATAAAAAATAATTAGTATTATGTTTTTCTATATCAATATAATACCTTTTCTTAAAAATTATCACCAATATCTATCTATACTAATAAAAGAATAAAGTGATTGACTGACGTAACGATTCATCAACGCCCAGACGAAACGGCTGAAGGTAGAATCTTGACATTTTGTGTGAGAGTCACCAAAGGTGACAAATAAGGCTGGGTTTTTTGGAAATTCGTACTAGAACGGAACGAAAAGTACTAAATACAGTACCATTTGTAATTGGGGAAAGAGTGGAGCTAGAACTCTGAAATTTAGATTGAGGGTTATTGATAGGATAGATGTATCAAATGGCTTTTGGACATTCGAACTATTAGTATCCGAAAAGTACAATGTTACAATTTCATAACATATGGATGAATGGAGCTTAAAACTTGAAATTTGGTACAATTTGAATTTGAAGAATCGGATGGTGCTGGTGTCCTGAAATGTATACGAAAAGTATTAAACTGTACTAAATTTTTTACAATGTGAATTAGGAGAATCAGATGGAGCTGGAATTCTGAAATTTGAAATTTACATTACCGTGGCAGTGTAGGATAGCGATATGTAGGTAGTTTTAGACATTTTGTATCTATGTGTACGAAAGGTACTTAATGGTACTATATTTGGTACAATTTGGATTTGAGTGAATCGATAGAACTGTGATCTTGAAATTTGAAGTTAGGATCATTCGTGGTATCATATAGTCCGCTCCGTCCGACTTTACTACTTTCCTTACTGGTTTTCTTTGAAATTAATAACAGATCCAATTATTTGTAATAATATGGTTAATATGGGGTAACATATTGATTACAGTGCAGTGAAAAATATTACTCATGATTCGAGCTCGGTAAGTTCGCCCAAATGGTATTTTACCAAACTTAGTGCTATTTAGTACACATTAATATAAATCCAATAGAAACCATATTTCCTAATTTCAGGATTCCAGCCCGAACGCTTCACCATATTGTATTTCATTTAGAACTCATTAGTATGAATTTCCAAAACTTCTTACATAACCCAATCCTTCACCATAACAATGGTCCTAACTCAAATTGTCAGGATTTCAGCGCTATCCGTTCACCCAAAATTCAAATTGTACTAAAGTTAGTACCATTTAGTACCCATAAATATGAACAACAAACTACATCCATACCCCAATCCCAAACAGTAACTTTATTTCCAAAATTCAGTGTTCTAACTCTGTCCGTTTACCCTAATTTGGTACAATTTAGTACAAATTTCGAAAACTTCCTACATATCCCAATCCTACACCGCAACAATGATTCCTAATTTACCCATAATACAAATTATGCATTTCCAAAAATACATCCATACACATATCCTACATTCCAATAGTAACCTTATATTTTCTACACTCTCTCAGTGACCCTCAATGCTGCAGCATACCAAATGGTTGCTCAAATACGTCCAGATTTACATATAGCTCCCATGCATAATTGTGCTCGATTTCATACAAATGGTACACCAAAGAACCCAAGTCCATTCGAATAACATGCAGTTTTTCAAAGATTTCAGAATTGTATGTGTATAGGTTGTTTTAAATTAGTTCAAATATCTATGTAGTCCACACATTTAATTTCGTAATTTCTTTAGGATATTGTACATATGTGCATCTCTTTGGGAATGTTTTTCCACCAAATTCGGTTTAATTTGATTTTTCAAATTCTTATAGGGAATCAAATCTTCCTACCAAATATAATCAATGTCAATGTTTACGCTTCCACAGTACATATTCAGTATATTGGAGGCTTAAGCCGTATTTTCCCACCGATGCGGCTGTAATTTGCTATAAAGGATTATGGAAAGCTGGGTTATATATATATATATATATATATTTAGTTGGGGAAAAATAAATCCATTACTTATCTCCGATTTTATTGACATTTTCGACGACCGGCCTACCTGTGTGAGGTGCATCTTTAACATCAAAAATTCCAGAACGGAATCTACGAAACCAAAATTGCACATAATTTGTTGTTACAGTATCGGAACCATAAACAACATTCACAATTTTAGCTGCTTGGCTTGCATTTTCGCCTTTGTCAATGAAAAACTGTAAATGTACCGAATATTCTCTCCGTTCACTTCCATTTTTAACACCCTGTAACTCACAACTGAATGCGCCAAACAAAAAAAATGTCACCCTTCCAACGAGTATAAATCTGAAATTGTTAATCGATACTTTACGAGAAATCGATCAGGACAGCCATCAGCCGAAAATAATAGATTTCTTTTTTCACAATCTAATATTTGATATGTTTAAATTATTCTCACATCCGCTAACGAAGTAGCGGGCATACGCTAGTTCCTTATATAAAGCGAATAATAAAACCTATGTGTAATTTAGAAGATCGCCGCCAACCATAGGCTGAGGATACATATCTGTCGGCAACATCGACTGATACTTTTTTACTTGATTTATAAAAAAAATTATGTGCAATTTTCAACGACTATTTTCATATTATCGGCAATAACTCTAAAATTCTGGTCTGAGTAAATATCAAGGCGTCTATTGGTTATTTAACCATTAAAATGAAATTTGGTTCTGGAACTCAATTTTTTTGGAAAAAGTCATATTTATGAGTTTTTGATTGTAATTTTCACCTTCGTTATAATCACCAGTTTCATCTGTTTAATTTGACTTTGTCCTCATGTCATCAAATGGACTTTTTGTCAAAAAATTGGGTTCCTTGCCAACAGTGTATCGAAAGGAAGGATGTATGTTGTACTTGGTTTATATCATTATATATCTTACTGTACCTTACAATAAGAATCTTTGGATCATCTCTTGTATCATATAGTTGGCCCGTCCGACTTTTGAACTTTTCTTACAAATTTTTTAGTACAATTTTGTATCCATAATATAATTCGGTTTATAGAAAACATGAATTGTTTCCACAACCGTTTATTATGTCCTCGTCCAGTACATCAATTACATATTACATGATTTACATTTTTGTTGTTTTTTTTTGTGTTGAGCTGCAACAACAACAAAAACTTGCTACATTTCCCTCCAAAAAACAACAACAAAAAAACACACATTAAGTATCCCCATATAAAGGTATGTAAAGGAAATCATGGTTAAATATATATTTTTGTATGTATGACCAATGTAATTTTGTCGTCGTCATGTGTGAATGTATGACGGTTTCCATATATGTGTGTGTGTGTGTTTGAGTATATGTTTGGGGCATGCCATTCATTTGCTCATTATTGTTGTTTGCTGCTGCTGTTCGCTCGCTCGCTGTCATTTAAAGGACAGTGTCAGTTGCACTTTTGTTATGATTGCCATTGTTGTCGTCGTCCTCGTTGTTGTTGTTGTTCCTGCTGTTACTGTTTTTTCGGTGTACGATGGTATTCTTTTCGTTGTTGTTCCTGCCTGCCAATGATGATGTTGTTGCTGTCGTTGTTGTTGTTGTTGCATTGCAATTAACTTTGGTTCATTTTAAAATGTTTTGTGTGAGCCACACCATTATTCGGCTTCTTCCCTTACCAATAATTTTGTTATTATATATATGTATATCGCATCGTATCTGTTTTTTTTACCAATTTTTATTTTTGTCCATTTTTTATGTTGTCGTTTTTTTGCATTTGCGCAATTAAAAGTTCTCTTTTTGTCTTTTACGTGTATATGTATGTGCGGAAATGTGAGTATGTATGTGTTTCCGAAAAAATACATTATGGGGTTTTGGGGATTATTTTATGTTGCCGTTGCAGAGGCTGCAGTCAAGTGCATCTATCTACCTTTTTAAGGGGGGGGGAGGGCAGAGCAGTGGGGATGGTCGACATCATCACCATCGAAAAAATGTTGAATTCGGGAGATTATAGGGGGATTTTCATATCATAGAAATTTCACATTAATTGCAAATTAAAAAAAAAGAAATAAAGGCAACCACTGGAAGTTTTGACAGGCCAATATCTGTGTGTAGGGGTACGGGTGTGTGTTTGAATGGATATTAGTCTAGAAAATTGATTCACTGCACTTCCACATAAAAAGATAATGTATCCAAATTGTTGGCAGCTTTTGTAAATTGGTTTCATCAAAAGCATAGCTTTTTTTGGGGGGTAAGGTGTACACAGCGGTTAAATTTATATTTGAAATGGTGTGTCACAAAAATATAGAAACTATTTTTATAATGTCCTGAGAATGACAAAAATAATAGAACTTTCTATTAAAAATACCATGGTAAAGTTTTCTTTAAAGGGAAACTCAGATTTTTAAACAGACAAATCACCACCAATGATATATTTTTTTTAATAGAAGGTCTGTCATTCATGATGGAATGTTTCTATATAGAAAAATATAAACCATGAAATACGATTTATGTAGAAATATCATTCATACTATACTTGTTTTTATGTGAAAAAAATAATGTCCCTTCTAGATATATTTTTTTCATTATCGATTCATTTATGTAGAGAATATGTATATCACAAAAATCGTTATACCAATATATTTTTTTAAATTTAATTCGATTTGTTTTGATTTTTATTTGTGGTTAAATTTTTGCACTTACCTAACGCTCTTCAAATCCCCACTAATTGATGAATTTGGAGACGGTTTGGAACTTAAATCTAAAGGTTGTTCACCGGTGGCATCACTGGGACTGGGTGAATCCTTTAGTGAAGGACTAATAGCGGCGGCTGATGTATCTGAGGTAGTTGGTGTAACCGAATCTGTTTGAGATGTTTGTTGCTGTTGTTGTTGACTCATCCAATTCAAATCTGGAAAAGAAAAAGAAAGACAAAAATGTTTATTACAACTATTTGTAAAATGATATAAAAAAACCAGTAAGGAAAGTAGTAAAGTCGGACGGGGCCGACTTTATGATACCCTTCACCACTTTGGGTGTATTCAACAGGACCATTAAAATGAAATTGGATGAACTAAAATAGTTGATATTTATTTAAATGTGAATCTACCTAGATATATCCATAAAGTATGTAAATCGACTTCAAACAAATATAAATAGGTCATCCGTTGGGCTATGTCTGTACTTCTGGAAAACGCAACTACGTAATTCTATGCTAAATTGTGTAAGTTGTGCAAAATTTGATGTCAATCTGACTAACATGAGGAGTTTGATGCCCAATTTACCTGAAACCGGGAGAAAATATATATGGAAGCTCTATCCAAATATTAAGCGATTTGAAACAAACTTGTCACAGATTAGTTTGTTCTAATTTCAGAAAGTTTTGTTCCTATCAGCTCATTGGTTCCTTGGTGCGTCAGTTACTTAAAATCAATCTATAATAAAAGGGAGCTATATCTAAATCTGGACCGATTTTCACGAAAAAAGCAGACATCACTTTAGGCTTAATTCAGTACGTTATGCCGAATTTCGTGCAAATCGAAGGATATATAGGGATTTTGGTGCACCATTTACATGAAATCGGACGAAACTATATATGGGAGCTATATCTAAATCTGGACCCATTTTCTCGAAACTTGGCAGAAATCACTCTGGGCTCAATTCAGTACGTTATGCCAAATTTCGTGCAAATCGAAGGATATATAGGGACTTTGGTGCACCATTTACATGAAATCGGACGAAACTATATATGGGAGCTATATCTAAATCTGGACCGATTTTCTCGAAACTTGGCAGACATCACTTTAGGCTTAATTCAGTACGTTATGCCGAATTTCGTGCAAATCGAAGGATGTATAGGGACTTTGGTGCACCATTTACATGAAATCGGACGAAACTATATATGGGAGCTATATCTAAATCTGGACCGATTTTCACGAAACTTGGCAGACATGACTCTGGGCTCAATTCAGTACGTTATGCCAAATTTCGTGCAAATCGAAGGATGTATAGGGACTTTGGTGCACCATTTACATGAAATCGGACGAAACTATATATGGGAGCTATATCTTAATCTGGACCGATTTTCACGAAACTTGGCAGACATAATTCTAGGCTCAATTCAGTACGATATGCCAAATTTGGTGCAAATCGAAGGATATATAGGGATTTTGGTGCACCATTTACATGAAATCGGACGAAACTATATATGGGAGCTATATCTAAATCTGGACCGATTTTCACGAAAATTGGCAGACATCATTCTAGACCCAAATGATTAGGCTGTACCAAATTTCGTGCAAATCGAAAGATATATAGGGACCGTTTACATTAAATCGGTTAAATATATATATGGGAGCTATATCTAAATCTGAACCGATTTTTCCCAATTTCAATAGGGTTCGTCCTTGGGCCGAATAAGTGACCTGTGCCAATTTTCATCCAATTCGGATAACAAATGCGGCCTGTACTTTGTTTACAATTTAACATGGACAGACAGACGGACAGACGGACAGACGGACAGACGGACGGACGGACGGACATGCATAAATCGACTTAGAAAGTGATTCTATGCATATTCTCAAAAGGAACCATGTGTCTATCTCGATTATTTTTGCCTGTTACAAACATATGCACAAAGACATAATACCCTGTACCACAGTGTGGTGAAGGGTATAATTATGTACGAGGTGTATTCAAAAATTGTCGTGTAATCGAAATCAGTCTCTCTGCATATTTACATCTATTACTTATAAATTTGGCCAACTTGTAGTCAATACAGTGGAGGAGGAAGAGACGATGGATCATACTCTCTAGCAGACAGCTAATTTACCTTGGATTCTTCCAAAGACAACCCGATTCCGTTAATGTGTATTGTTAATGTCGAAAGTCCGTCAAGCTATCTACTGGACCTAAATGTAATGCGCCGAAAGAGATCCAGGACAACTAACGGTAATGAATAAAACTCTCTTGTAGACAGCTCATCTTTTGCATAATTTGACTGCGAATGCGGTCGAAAGTGGAGAAACTAAAGTTATCTGAGTTGGATATATCATATCGTGAAACTTTCCCTTTCAAATAGACCTTTAAAGCGTGGAGAAAA
>NW_026874416.1:0-16106 GCF_032173495.1 Musca vetustissima
CTGAAGGACGTAGACCCCAGAAGTTGATAGTATATCCAAGAGGAGTGGTTGATCTTTTAATTGATACCAATTATATTGTCGTAGGTACTCGGATGCGGGAGTTACACTTAAATATTTACAGGCGCTTACGTATTCAGATATTATTTAATAACCTATTACCACACTGGAGGGCGGGAATATAGCGCGGATCGCTTTGAAGTGTTTCATGAGGTTCCAGTTATGGTCAAGAACAACGCCTAAAATGTTAGGTGATGATCACATAATAATTTTTCGGATGAAGTGGACCGAAAACTTAATTATTTGTACTTTTCGAGTCGAAAGCCGAACATCACAACACAACCCACTGCGAAGGGAATCTGGACAAGTATGTAGAGGGGATGTACTGATTATTAGTAACATTTGCTGACCACTAGCCAGTCAAAAGTGTGCAAATATCGCGAAATATTGCCGAATCTCAGAATATAGAACCACAGAAAGTTAGATTTTCATGGAAGTTGTGTAGGGTATCGTATGGTCGGCCACGTCCGACTATACTGCTCCGCTCACTGTTTTTTTTTATCATTAACAACCTTCTAGCACATAATGCAATAAAGAGTTTCCATCTAATATTATGATAGGTCACTGGAAATTTCTTGAACAATTTCCTCGAAAGGTTTGAATTTTTTTCCTTGACAATTTAAATGTAAAACTCTACCTTGTAGACTAGTGTAATACTCCCTACTGATCGGTTTGTTTTCAATCAAAAATAATATACATTTTTCATGAACCACAAATATTTATGGCAAACAAAGAACAACATATTTCAGGAAAAGCCTTTAAAAACTTCCCACATATTTGGATGATTAGAATGGCCTACATCTTACCACCCATAAAGTTTTTGAAATCATAAAACCCCCATTTCCATCAACAAAATTATAATGAAAAAGTTTATTTCGCACATTTCGATTTCGTAATTGTAAATTTTCTTATAACGCCTAAGGAAATAAACCCCAACCTCAACTGAAATAAAATTACGAACAAAAAATTGTTTTTCCTTTTGGTAAATTCGGCATTCTGCAATTCGTCCTCTTCATTGATTATTTACCACCACATTTGAAATTGACATTTATGCCGTTAATATGAAATGTGTTCAAAATCTTGTTTGGCCATGCGATTGATTCCTGGGACATGCCAACAGGATAAGGATCTGCTTTAGTCGCTACACTTGTTAATGTCACCGTATTAATGTTTAGCTAATTTTGATACATATTCGAAGCATGTATAAATACTCACATTTGATGTTATATTGGGTGAATATGCTCACACACACACATACTCACTTGTATCCCTATCACCTGAACCACAAGCGTTCAAATTAATGTTTGTATTGTGAAGTAATTGAAAATCGTTGCTACTTTTGTGGTGGCTTGTATTGCCTATGGGTTACATAGGTAGGGTGCAGGGAAAGTTTTGAAAAAAAAGAGGGGAAATTGCATTGCTCAATACATAAAGATGCCACATATAAATAGAGCTAAAATATTTAAAATTACATTCATAAAATTTAACCTTCAAAGAAACCGTATATAAAATTGAAGGTAGGAGAAAACTCTCTATACTTTAGAAACCCTTGGAAAAAACCCCGAATTGCATAAATTTAAATCTTGAAGTCTTCGAAAAATTGTATTTAAAAAGTGCAGGCTTATAACTATAGTCCCTGAAATATATTATTTTAAAACCCCAAAGCTATATCTCTAGAACCCCTTTAAAAGCTCTTTCTGAAGTCCTTATAACTCTAGAAGTCCTTGCAAAATGTAGTTTAAAAATGCACGCTTTCTATTTCAGAAGTCCATGATTCTTATAACTCTAGATGCCCTTGAAAATAATATGAAATATTATTTAAAAAATCCACGCTTTCTATTTCAGAAGTCCATGATTCTTATAATTCTAGATGCCCTTGAAAATAATATGAAATATTATTTAAAAAATCCACGCTTCTAGCTGTGATAGTCCTTGAAAAATATTATTTAAAAAATCCACGCCTCTAGCTGTGATAGTCCTTGAAAAATATTATTTAAAAAATCCACGCCTCTAGCTGTGATAGTCCTTGAAAAATATTATTTAAAAAATCCACGCCTCTAGCTGTGATAGTCCTTGAAAAATATTATTTAAAAAATCCACGCCTCTAGCTGTGATAGTCCTTGAAAAATATTATTTAACAAATCCACGCCTTCTTTTGGTCCTTGAAAAATATTATTTAACAAATCCACGCCTCTAGCTGTGATAGTCCTTGAAAAATATTATTTAAAAAATCCACGCCTCTAGCTGTGATAGTCCTTGAAAAATATTATTTAAAAAATCCACGCCTCTAGCTGTGATAGTCCTTGAAAAATATTATTTAAAAAATCCACGCCTCTAGCTGTGATAGTCCTTGAAAAATATTATTTAAAAAATCCACGCCTCTAGCTGTGATAGTCCTTGAAAAATATTATTTAAAAAATCCACGCCTCTAGCTGTGATAGTCCTTGAAAAATATTATTTAAAAAATCCACGCCTCTAGCTGTGATAGTCCTTGAAAAATATTATTTAAAAAATCCACGCCTCTAGCTGTGATAGTCCTTGAAAAATATTATTTAAAAAATCCACGCCTCTAGCTGTGATAGTCCTTGAAAAATATTATTTAAAAAATCCACGCCTCTAGCTGTGATAGTCCTTGAAAAATATTATTTAAAAAATCCACGCCTCTAGCTGTGATAGTCCTTGAAAAATATTATTTAAAAAATCCACGCCTCTAGCTGTGATAGTCCTTGAAAAATATTATTTAAAAAATCCACGCCTCTAGCTGTGATAGTCCTTGAAAAATATTATTTAAAAAATCCACGCCTCTAGCTGTGATAGTCCTTGAAAAATATTATTTAAAAAATCCACGCCTCTAGCTGTGATAGTCCTTGAAAAATATTATTTAAAAAATCCACGCCTCTAGCTGTGATAGTCCTTGAAAAATATTATTTAAAAAATCCACGCCTCTAGCTGTGATAGTCCTTGAAAAATATTATTTAAAAAATCCACGCCTCTAGCTGTGATAGTCCTTGAAAAATATTATTTAAAAAATCCACGCCTCTAGCTGTGATAGTCCTTGAAAAATATTATTTAAAAAATCCACGCCTCTAGCTGTGATAGTCCTTGAAAAATATTATTTAAAAAATCCACGCCTCTAGCTGTGATAGTCCTTGAAAAATATTATTTAAAAAATCCACGCCTCTAGCTGTGATAGTCCTTGAAAAATATTATTTAAAAAATCCACGCCTCTAGCTGTGATAGTCCTTGAAAAATATTATTTAAAAAATCCACGCCTCTAGCTGTGATAGTCCTTGAAAAATATTATTTAAAAAATCCACGCCTCTAGCTGTGATAGTCCTTGAAAAATATTATTTAAAAAATCCACGCCTCTAGCTGTGATAGTCCTTGAAAAATATTATTTAAAAAATCCACGCCTCTAGCTGTGATAGTCCTTGAAAAATATTATTTAAAAAATCCACGCCTCTAGCTGTGATAGTCCTTGAAAAATATTATTTAAAAAATCCACGCCTCTAGCTGTGATAGTCCTTGAAAAATATTATTTAAAAAATCCACGCCTCTAGCTGTGATAGTCCTTGAAAAATATTATTTAAAAAATCCACGCCTCTAGCTGTTATAGTCCTTGAAAAATATTATTTAAAAAATCCACGCCTCTAGCTGTGATAGTCCTTGAAAAATATTATTTAAAAAATCCACGCCTCTAGCTGTGATAGTCCTTGAAAAATATTATTTAAAAAATCCACGCCTCTAGCTGTGATAGTCCTTGAAAAATATTATTTAAAAAATCCACGCCTCTAGCTGTGATAGTCCTTGAAAAATATTATTTAAAAAATCCACGCCTCTAGCTGTGATAGTCCTTGAAAAATATTATTTAAAAAAATCCACGCCTATTGAGGCGAGGAGCCCTTGAAAAATATTATTTAAAAAATCCACGCCTCTAGCTGTGATAGTCCTTGAAAAATATTATTTAAAAATTCCACGCCTCTAGCTGTGGTAGTCCTTGAAAAATATTATTTAAAAAATCCACGCCTCTAGCTGTGATAGTCCTTGAAAAATATTATTTAAAAAATCCACGCCTCTAGCTGTGATAGTCCTTGAAAAATATTATTTAAAAAATCCACGCCTCTAGCTGTGATAGTCCTTGAAAAATATTATTTAAAAAATACACACCTCTAGCTGTGATAGTCCTTGAAAAATATTATTTAAAAAATCCACGCCTCTAGCTGTGATAGTCCTTGAAAAATATTATTTAAAAAATACACACCTCTAGCTGTGATAGTCCTTGAAAAATATTATTTAAAAAATCCACGCCTCTATATGAGATAGTCCTTGTAAAATATTATTTAAAAAACCACGCCTCTATCTGTGATAGGCCTTAAAAAAATTTTATTTAACATATCCACGTCCTTGAAAAATATTACTTAAAAAATCCACATCCTTGAAAAATATTATTTAAAAAATCCACGTCCTTTAAAAATACTCGCCTCTAGCTGTGATAGTCCTTAAAAAATATTATTTGAAAAATACACGCCTCTAGCTGTGATAGTCATTGAAAAATATACGCCTCTAGCTGTGATAGTCCTTGGAAAATATTATTTAAAAAATATACACCTCTAACTGTGTTAGTCATTGAAAAATATTCTTTACAAAATCCACGTCTTTAGCTGTGACAGTCCTTGAAAAATATACTGGTCCTAACTCTACTGCTATCAGTACCTAATTTTTATTTCCTGAATAAAACTTCTCAATAAACTTCTGAAAGTACCCAACCCTAAGTATGTTTATTGGTTACCATCTCAATAATTGTCCAATACTAATGATGATTGTACATTCGACAAAATTTTATGCCACAAGCCATACAACATATGACATTTTCTGGCCCATGTCCAGCAATATCGACAACGGTGGCATACTGACAACAATATCCTCTCTCTAACAACTCCATACAACGACACACAAAAAAAAACACACACACAAATAATTGTTAAGTGAATTTGCATGTTTTCTGTTGATCTGTCATGGTACTGATGACCAACCAACCCGACTGACCAACACGATTGCTGGAGTTCATTATAAAGTATTTTACTGTCTTATTTCCATCGAACTGACCTACAAGCCAAGAAAACTACAGAACATCCCCAGTAGTAGCAGCAACAAATTACAAAACTAAAATTAAATAAACAATCACTATAAATGTGTATAATCATCACAAAAATAAGAACATAAACAGGCACATATACATGTGTATGACACAGACACTTAAAAGCATGTACATCCCAGTGAAATATTAAAAAAAAATCCACGCCTCTAGCTGTGATAGTCATTGAAAAATCGTATTTAAAAAATCAACTCTTCTAGCTGTGATAGTCTTTAAAAAATTGTATTAAAAAAAATCCACGCATCTAGCTGTGATAGTCATTGAAAATCGTATTTAAAAAATCCACGCCTCTAGCTGTTATAGTCCTTGAAAATCGTATTTAATAAATCCACGCCTCTAGCTGTGATAGTCCTTTAAAATCGTATTTACACCAGTGATACCCTTCACCACTTTGGGTATTATGGTACATATGTATCCTTCCAATTCCATGTCAATGTCCATTCAAAGGAACATACTCATCTCTTTCTGAAACCTATGATAAATTTAATTTCATTCGGGCAGATTTATAGTCGTCTGCCTACCACGGGACAAGTTTATGGAAAACGATTGATTGCAAAATTGATACACCCTATTCGGTACGGCAAACTGATAAAAATTTAATTTCAATCAGACACCCGTTCGAAATACATATGGAAGCTATGACTGCATCAGCGCCAATTTCAACAAAACGCAATAACTTCATTCAAGTCTTAGTCGGACAAACATTAGGAGTTTGGTGCACGATATGGACTTTGGAGCACTACTTACATAAAATCGGCCTAAAATATATATGTGGGCTATATCTAAATCGAAAACCGATTTTCACGAAACTTAATACAAATCACTCTGGACTTCATTTAGTACGCTATGCCAAATTTCGTGCAAATCGAAAGATATATAGGGAATGTTGTGCACCATTTACATTAAATCACACACGTCATTCTAGTCTCAATTCAGAACGCTATGTCAAATTTCGTGCAAATTGAAGAATATATAGAGACTTTGATGCACCATTTACATAACATCGGACGAAAATATATATGGGAGCTATATCTAAATCTGAACCGATTTTTAAGAAATTTTACACACATCGTTCTAGACTTAATTGAGTACGCTATGCCAAATTTCGTGCAAATCGAAACATATATAGGTACTTTGGTGCACCATTTATCTTAAATCGGACGAAAATATATATGGGAGCTATATCTAAATCTGAACCGATTTTCAGGAATCTTAACACACATCATTCAAGACCTAATCCATTACGCTGTGCCAAATTTCGTGCAAATCGAACCATTTATCTTAAATCAAACGAAAATATATATGGGAGCTATATCGAAATCTGGACCGATTTTCAGGAAACTTGGCACACATCATACTAGACCTAATTCATTACGCTATGCCAAATTTCGTGCAAATCGAATGATATATAGGGACTTTGGTACACCATTTACATTAAATCGGACGAAAATATATATGGGAGCTATATCTAAATCTGGACCGATTTTTCCCAATTTCAATAAGGTTCGTCCTTGGGCCAAATAAGTGACCTATGCCAAATTTCATCCAATTCGGATCATAAATGCGACTTGTACTTTGTTTACAATTTAACATGGACAGATAGATGGACGGACGGACATGCATAAATCGACTTAAAAAGTGATTCTATGCATATTCTCAAAAGGAACCATGTGTCGATCTCGTTTCCTTTTGCCTGTTACAAACATATGCACAAAGACATAATACCCTATAATAATACACATCTAGCTGTGATAGTACTTGAAAAATTGTATTTAAAAAATCTGGTTGTGATAATCCTTGAAAATATTCTCTAAAAAATCCACGCCTCTGGCTGTGATATTCCTTGAAAATATTCTCTAAAAAATCCACGCCTCTAGCTGTGATATTCCTTGAAAATATTCTCTAAAAAATCCACCCCTCTAGCTGTGATATTCCTTGAACATTTTAAAAATCCACGCCTCTGTGAAATCTAAAACTATTTTTCAAATCTCAAATTCTTCACTGGGTATATCCTTTCATCTCTTGCAATTAGTAGTTTTGTTGTGCAAATTATTTCTTGTTTTTGTGCCTTCTCTGCCTTCTACTCGTAACTACTAGTGGAAATTTCATTTACTTAGTGGTTGTTGGTATGTACATTTCGTTTTTCTCGTTTTCAGTTTTTGTTCTTCGGAAAAAATGTTTAAATAATTATGTTAGTTATTGTCCTCAAACATTCTTAATTTGACATAAAACATAACATCGACATAGAAAATGGCAGCAAGGACAATCAGTAGTCTTAAGGGTCACAACAACTAAATCATGTTATATGGGGCGATAAACACTGTGTGTATGCTTAGGGTTGAATGAAATCATTTAGTTGTATGTACAAATTTACATACATTTTAAACTAATAATGTGAAATTTAATTTATTGGATGTAAATATATTTCAAATTTGTGAATTTATGTTAAATAATTATTCAAAAGTGTGGATATATTTTGTATATCCACCAAAAAAAGGAAATATGAACTTTTCAGGTAATATTTTTAATATGACATTAATTAAATTACGCCATATATTACTTGTGGTATGGCGTAATTCAATGAATGATAGATTCAAATTATTACCAAAGTAATAATATTATTGTCTCCCAAGATTTGTAATAAATTTCGGTTTGTTTTCTGACTTTAAAATTACTTCCGAAACCTTAATTTAGACATCGTGATTTCGAGGAATGTTAATTCGAAGTTGACAATTTAATGTATATAGGTTTGTATATACTGCACCAATTTATAGATGTACTTTCGGGATAAAAAAATTCAGATGAAGTGTTGAAAAGTATTACAGCGACATCTGTATCATTTGGTATACATTTCATGAACCCGTTTACTTTGTGCTTTCAAAAAGCATAAAGGATAACTAAGTTATAGATACACTTTTGGTTTGTATGTAAATTAAAAGCTTCTAACAAAAACATTGACAAGGACATTTTGAAATCTCCAGTATCTAAACGCTTATTACATAAAGTTAACTTTTTAAAAAAAGCATACTTGCTATGTAGCTTTTAGATAAAGCTTTTTAAGGCCAAAAATGTAAAAGTTATATTTGCAATGCAGATGTCAGTATAGTATTTTTTAGATGGTGGTGAGAACAAATATATGTGAGAAAAAAAATATATGTTACCAACATTAAATATAAATATAAAAAAGCTCTACTGAAAGTATATAAAATCAATCAACATATCAATGACATAAACGCATCGGTATGAGATATGGCAGCTGGCAACTGGATTTTGCTTTGTATTACCACAGAGCAATACATTTTAAGGGAATCTTACCACAAACCAATTTAGAAAAATAGTTTTTTAATTACCATGCGCGCCATCCGTAAAAACTGTTTCGAGAAAAAACTTTAAAGTTTGAGAAGCATTCTCATCATCACTAGATGCCATCGTTATAAACTCGAAACTAATTATAACGTAACGCCGCGAAATATTGGTCCTAGACCCACCTTTAAGTATCGTCATATCTCGACTAGCTGAGTCGATCTAGACATGTGTGTCCGTCCGTCCGTCTGTCCATTATTTTTGTTTTGACAAAGATCGTTTTGTTTTGACAAAGATCGGTCAATATTTGGCGGGTCAAATGGACCCTGACTTTTGTGTAAAAAATTACATATACTTGCTCCTGAAGGATTGTTGAACCATCAAATTGATACCAATTATCTGGCTGTATGAACTCTGATGTGGGAGTTATACGTAATTAGGTAAAGGTGACTATGTGCATAGTATTACTATTACTCCATTAGAGGACGGAAATGTCGCGCTGATTGCTTTGAAATTGTACATGAATTTCCGATTATGGTCAAGGGATTAGTTTTCGGTGAAGGGATCTGACCAAATACTTAGAGCGGCTGTTTAGATGATGATCGGTCAATTTTCCGAGGGTCAAATCAACCAAAACTTAAAGTGACCCATTTTTTATTTTTACTTCAAGAAAAAATATTTTGGAAAATATGCAAGACTTAGAAAGTTGTTGATCTATAATCGGTAAAAAGGGTGCAAATATCACGAAATATTGCCCAGGCTCAGAATATAGAACCGCCGAAAGTTTGCTTTTCCTGGTAGTTGTGTAGGGTATCATATGGTCGGCCCCGTCCGACTATACTGCTCCGCTCACTGGTTTTTATATGAACTATAGGACTTTATTTAACATGCTTCGGAATGTCCGATTTGGTCTAAATATGCACCGTTTTGTTGTATGATAAAAAAAGTTAGCAGTATTCCGCCAATTAAAAAAAAAAAAAATAAAATATTCTCATTAGGTTTTTTTGAAACCCTTGCATTTCAGGTATATGCTGTTACTTGTATTGATGTGAGGAATATGTTTGTGAATATTTTAAGCCTCAAACGACTCCCTGATTGGGTCTTTTCGTTCGCCTTTTCCAAAAATTATTGAAAATTTGTTTAAAACGGATCAGAATATTCTACAAAAATGTTCGCCTTAAGGTTTTACTAAAAGTCTCAGAATAGCAATAAACTCAAAAAACAGCCTAAACGCCAAGAATAGAAAATCTTATTTTAGGATTAAAACCGATCTTATTCCGAGTCTGTACCAATTTTTCCCATTCGTTGTCGTTTTAAAACTATGGTACCAAAGACAAAATTTAGGACAAAACATTTCTGTATTTTCACAGTACCTTTTTAATAAATTGTACGAACATAGCATGAAACTTCAGTTTCCGTGCATATTGTAAAAGAATGAAATATTCTACATTAAAATACCCTAAAAGTCTCAAAACAAACTATATATTTTAATTCAATTTTTTTAGAAATTTACAATATTGGCAACAATTTCTTTTTTGACTTCAGTAAGTATTAATTAAATTAATTAAGAAATGTGTAAAAATGTTCAATAAGATGCTTAGGAGTATTTCGTCAAGGCCACAATTATTCTACAACGAATTTCGCTATTAGCTACAAAAGCAAATATTTTTATTTTATTATTTATTTTAAAAATTTTTCTAATTAGGGTAAATAAAATATATTTTGAATTTTGATCAAATTCCACACACTATATATATATATATGTATATATATATATATATATATATATATATTCTATAAAGAATGTTTGCCAATGTTATGGAAATGGTGTAAAACCGCCTCTGCCGTTAATATTCAGAACTACATATTTGAATCTGTCTTTGTTTAATATTTGCCAAGGATGTTTGTAGCTAATACACAAACCGTCCCTTAGAACTGCAATAAAAAGCATGGACATTAACCGTTTTAAATTTTCTGGCAACACTTCGTTTCGAAGGAAATGTCACAATTTTATTTATTTATATTTTCTTTGTATGAGTGCATTGTTGTCTTTACCACTGACAGCTAACAACACAGCACAATTGTCAAAACATATACACAGCAACCAACAAAATTCCTGCACAGAAATCAGTTCATTCGTGGACTGCAAGAGAAATACATGTCGGAAACGGTTTGGGATATTTTTAAGCAATAAAAAATTCTTATCGAGCAATGAAATTACTGGAAAAAAGTTTTCAAGGAATAATTTGAGAATTAAAAAAATAAATGCAAATTATAAAAATGATTGAAATTACAAAGTGCCGCTTGAAATGAGAAGTGTTTACTTTGTCCCTACCAATGGAGTCATTAAAGTTATATCATATTCGTATTATTATTACTGACCACTAAAGGGTGCGGTAATAAAATAACACAACACAATTACAATTTCCAATAAGAAAAATTGTCAACTATTTACCAATCAGAATTGTGAACAAATCCTCGGTATTTGTTTGTGGAAATTTTGTAGTGAAAAAAGTGCATAAAATCTGAAAAGTGAAACAATAAATAATTTGTTTGGTATTTGTCACACTCAGTAAAATATTGAGGTATTCTGTGTATGCATATACCACCAACTGTCACACACATATACTCCATAGTCTTCTTTTGTGTGTGTGTGTGCCCCTTAGGCCTAAAAAACGTGGAGCCTAACAACGGAGAGTAGTAATAGGGAGAGAAGAAGAGAAAAACACAACTAAGTATTGTTGTTCCATACAACTGTGTATGTAGATGAGTGTGTATTGTAAAAATATATGTGAACGTGTATGTGTCTCTCTCCTTGTTTAGTGACAGCTGATTGCAAAATATACCGCTAGAATCGAGAAGAAAGAGCAGACAACTCCTCTGTGTGGTAGAGAAAAGAAAACAGAGCGCCAAAAATTGGGAGCGCGCTAAAATAACACACAGAGAGAGAAAGAGAGCCGAACGTACTACTCAGCACGTTTTGTTATTTTTATTAAGGACCTCACTCACTTGGCTGTGTGGTGGCGGGACACATAACTCAATCTAACGGAAATTTTATTTACTACAAAGGACTGTTTTGCCTTGAGTTGCGGTGTTAGCATGTAATGAAATAACAACAACAGCAGCAGTCACAGTACTTACACCTTACCACCTTCCAGCAAGTGGTGTAGGACACGCAAAAGCAACAAAATTTATTGGATTTCCTAAGGCGAAAATAAAAGTTAAAAAAATCCGAATCAAAGTTTTACTCCCATACCATAGCCACAGGTGCCACCTTTCGCGCTTTGGCTTTTGTTTGTTTAAAAAAGGATTAGCAAAGCACCATTACCACCGCCATCAACATCATCTCCACCAACACATTCAACGTTATTTACTATTAAAGGTAAGTGGAAAACCAAAAAAACGATATAACATTATAAGTCATGGGCAGGAGCATGAATTTTTCATTGTGTAGATGCAGAGTTTTTGGTACGCACAAAGCTTTACAAACTCTTAACCTACACCAATCCGCAAACAATTAGCTGCAAAAACAATTGTGTATTGTTTCCTTTGTTCCCCCAACATAACGGGGTGGGTGTTATGGACAGATTGTGGATATCCACCTACCCCATCCTCAAATAGCTACGGCGATTTGACATTGAATAGAAATAATTGTTGAATCGATTTTATTCCTTGTTTTCAATTTATCCCTCTCTATTGACAATTTACACTGACGACAAGGACACAAGAGGGATTCAATGACATAGGGAGGGATTCATGTTTTGTGTAGTTTTTAATTGAAATTATTGATATTCTGTTCATTATTAATTTGTTTTCTTGTTCCATGATGTTTATGCAATCTGAGAACATGTTTGTTTTAAAGGTCATCTGTGTATCAAAGACAAGGACATGGAAGAGATATAAATGTCGTTTTTTTTCTTTGGCATTTTACATTTATTAATGAGTATTCAAGGGGATTTTTGTAGTAGGAAGTGTTTTATTATTCGCTAAAGCATATATTTGGGAAATATATTACAGTTTTTTTTTAAGGATGGGTATCAATTTAATAAAAAGATAGGTTCATGTTGATGACGTCAATTTTTAGTAAACCCAATGGAGAGTTTTCTAAGCAAACTTAGAAGTTTCTGGATAATTCTCCCCGTAAATATTACATCAAAGACCATTGCTATTCACAAAACTTCAAGAATTTATAGACATGAAGATATGAACTGGATATTTGCATATAAGAAACCTAGACAGGTGCCTCATGAGCTCACAACTGACCAAGAAACAACGATAACTTGGAGGATTTTTAAAGATTATCTATAAGGTTTAATCAAATCAAAAAAATCATTCGCCTGGTCACATCATAAGTGGCATTTACCCGAACGGCATTGAAAACGAAGGGACTATATAATCAAAGAATATAACATAACGTTGTTGTGACGGATAAAAAAGAAGGAAAACGGGCGGATTTGGAAGTAGTCCGCGTATTATTCTTTAAGGGCATTATTGTCCAATAATAAACTATCTTGCCAACAAATAGAAAAGTTATTTAGTTCAGGCGGGCCGAACATTTTATAATCTCAACAATTAGGTGGGCATTCAAAATATCTAAAATCGATCTGGACTTTTGTAACAACAATCAGAGAAGTTCTTTAGTACGGGCGGGCCGAACATTTTATACCCTCCACCAATAGCAGGACATTCAAAATATGCCAACATTTATTAATTGCTGCCATGGGAAAACGAAATATCAAACTACAGACACTAAGGTTGGAAATTTCGTCTAGGACCTTGAATATACTGAATGGAGATTATGAAGAAATATCGACTTATTTTGAAAATATTCTGTGAAGAAATTATTTACTTCGTAATGATAAAATATAGTCACTTTGGTGGAAAAACCCGCTTAAGAATCCCAAAATACCGATATAATTTTTAGTGGAGAGATAAGAACTCAAAGTACTAAATTACAGTCAATTCGGACGAAAATGCGAACAAAATCCCCAAAATACAAAAAATTTAAGGATGGACCGATATAGCCTATCTTCGAACTTAACCTGCCCGCAGACAAAAGACGAATCTATGCAAAATGTTGGCCATCTATCTCAATTCGTTTAGAAGCAAGAGTGATTACAACAGACAGACGGACATCCTTAAATCGTCATAGAATTTTACGCTGTTTAAGATTATATGTACTTTATAGTGTCGATAAAGGTTATTTCGATGAGTTACAAATGGAAAAATGAAATTAGTATACCCTCCATACTATGGTGGAAGGTATAAATAATCGGACGGGGCCGACTATATGATACCCTTTGCCACTTTGGCTATATGCAAGAAATGTATCCTAACAGACATTGACATGAAATTGGACTAAATTAAATATGTGGTATGTGTTTTTATGTGAACCGACTTAAACCTACGACCAATAACCGGGTACAATTGTACATTTTTATATCCTCCATCATTATACCCTTCACCACACTGTGGTACAGGGTATTATGTCTTTGTGCATATGCTTGTAACATGCAAAAATATTCGAGATAGACCCATGGTTCCTTTTGAGAATATGCATAGAATCACTTTCTGAGTCGATTTATGCATGTCCGCCCGTCCGTCTGTTGGTGTTAAATTGTAAACAAAGTACAGGTCGCATTTATGATCCGAATTGGATGAAATTTGGCACAGCTCACTTGTTTGGCCCAATGACGAACCCTATTGAAATTGGGAAAAATCGGTTCAGATTTAGATATAGCTCCCATATATATTTTCGTCCGATTTAAGGTAAATGGGGCACCAAAGTCCCTCTATATCTTTCGATTTGCATGAAATTTGGCACAGAGTACTGAATTAGGTCCAGAATGATGTGTGCCAAGTTTCGAGAAAATCGGTTCAGATTTAGATATAGCTCCCATATATAGTTTCGTCCGATTTAAGGTAAATGGGGCACCAAAGTCCCTCTATATCTTTCGATTTGCATGGAATTTGGCACAGAGTACTGAATTAGGTCCATAATGATGTGTGCCAAGTTTCGAGAAAACCGATTCAGATTTAGATATAGCTCCCATATATTTCTTCGTCCGATTTAAGGTAAATGGGGCACCAAAGTCCCTCTATATCTTTCGATTTGCATGAAATTCGGCACAGAGTACTGAATTAGGTCCAGAATGATGTGTGCCAAGTTTCGAGAAAATCGGTTCAGATTTAGATGTAGCTCCCATATATAGTTTCGTCCGATTTAAGGTAAATGGGGCACCAAAGTCCCTCTATGTCTTTCGATTTGCATGGAATTTGGCACAGAGTACTGAATTAGGTCCATAATGATGTGTGCCAAGTTTCGAGAAAACCGATTCAGATTTAGATATAGCTCCCATATATAGTTTCGTCCGATTTAAGGTAAATGGGGCACCAAAGTCCCTCTATATCTTTCGATTTGCATGATATTTGGCATAGAGTACTGAATTAGGTCCAGAATGATGTGTGCCAAGTTTCGAGAAAATCGGTTCAGATTTAGATATAGCTCCCATATATATTTTCGTCCGATTTTAGGTAAATAAGGCACCAAAGTCCCTCTATATATTTCGATTTCCATGAAATTTGGCACAGCGTATTGAATTAAGTCTAGAATGACGGCTGCCAAGTTTCGTGAAAATCGGTTCAGATTTAGATATAGCTCCCATATATAGTTCCGTCCGATTTCATGTAAATGGTGCACCAAAAAACCTATATATCAGATCTATATATATATTTTTTTCGTCCGATTTAATTTAAATAATGTGCCAAAGTTCTTATGTTGCATAGCGTACTGAATTTAGTCCAGAATTTTGTGTGCCAAGTTTTGTAAAAATCGGTTGGGATTTAGATATAGCTGATATGAAGTAATTGACGCACCAAGAAACCAATATATGGCTGACAGGAAATAAACGTACCGAAATTAGAATAACTTAACCGATTCAGATTTAGATATAGCTCCCATATATATTTTCGTCCGATTTAAGGTAAATGGGGCACCAAAGTCCCTCTATATCTTTCGATTTGCATGATATTTGGCATAGAGTACTGAATTAGGTCCAGAATGATGTGTGCCAAGTTTCGAGAAAATCGGTTCAGATTTAGATATAGCTCCCATATATATTTTCGTCCGATTTTAGGTAAATAAGGCACCAAAGTCCCTCTATATCTTTCGATTTCCATGAAATTTGGCACAGCGTATTGAATTAAGTCTAGAATGACGGCTGCCAAGTTTCGTGAAAATCGGTTCAGATTTAGATATAGCTCCCATATATAGTTCCGTCCGATTTCATGCAAATGGTGCACCAAAAACCCTATATATCAGATCTATATATATTTTTTTCGTCCGATTTAATTTAAATAATGTGCCAAAGTTCTTATGTTGCATAGCGTACTGAATTTAGTCCAGAATTTTGTGTGCCAAGTTTTGTAAAAATCGGTTGGGATTTAGATATAGCTGATATGAAGTAATTGACGCACCAAGAAACCAATATATGGCTGACAGGAAATAAACGTACCGAAATTAATTACCGAAATTAACTTAACCTGTGACAAGTTTCGTTGAAATTGTTTCATATTTGGGTATAGCTTCTAT
>NW_026874417.1:0-16247 GCF_032173495.1 Musca vetustissima
TGACGACGTGTTTCACTTTGAAGCTGGGATAGTTCAACGGAGGGCCAGGGTCGTCACAAAAATTTATTTATGTTGTGGGACAAATAAGAGAGGAAGGCTGTTTATTTTTATCAACGTTATAAAATTTATTGATTTCACTAAATTATTCATTTCACACATTTATAGTTTTGATAACACACAACACACTGTAACAGCACGGCGAGGACGACACCCGAATATTTGCTGTAGCGGCAGTCCGATCACGGCAAACGAAGATTGTCGATAGCTAGGCAAGGCAGCAGCCCGTTGACGACGCTCGCAGAATTACGGCAGCCCGATGGCAGCAGCTAGGCACAGCGGCAGCCCGATGACGGCACACGAAGAATAACGGCAGCCCGATGACAGCACACGAAGGTTGGCAACAGCTAGGCACAGCGGCAGCCCGATGACGGCACACGAAGAATAACGGCAGCCCGATGACAGCACACGAAGGTTGGCAACAGCTAGGCACAGCGGCAGCCCGATGACAGCGCACGAAGAATGGCGGCAGCTAAGCACGGCGGCAGCCCGATGACAGCGCACGAGGAATGACTGTAGCTAGGCACAGCGGCAGCCCGATGACAGCACACGAAGGTTGGCAGCAGCTAGGCACAGCGGCAGCCCGATGACAACACGAGTCGAGGGAACGTTTAAAACCCCACTCAACTCTACCGACTGCTCTCACTGCGGTCTGAGAGAGGAGGGAACGTTAAAACCCCACTCCGCTCAACAGCCGGGACACTCACACAAACCTTAGAGCCGAGGGAACGTTAAAACCCCACTCAACCCTAAAGCCCACACCAACATATGTCTGGAGAGGGAGGGAACGTTAAAACCCCACTCCACTCAACAGCCGAGACACACACACAAAAACCTTAGAGCCAAGGGAACGTTAAAAACCCCACTTAACTCTCTAGACTACACAAACTAACTAAGTTTACTGCCAAGGGAACGTTAAAAACCCCACTTAGCACAACAGCCATCCACAGAAGACTGTCCCGATTGTGCCGATTGCGCCTCCTTTTATACTGTTTCAGTGGCTCGATGTCGGCTGATTATATTTTGACGCCGTACGGATCTCATCGTCGTTGTTCAGGGTTAGTCTATCATATGACCACTAGGGGGATCAGTCTGACCGTTAATTTCAAAACAAAACCGAATACCATAAATTCCATATATTTTCTTTAAATAACTAGTAATTCAATTATTGTGGCACATAACATAAAACATGATTCCAAATAAAATATTAATACATTTATAATTCAAATATTTTATTTAATTTTGTGGCCCAAAAACGAGGTTCCGACTTTTGGCACGTCACAGTATGTAGAACGTTTTCTATGGGTATATCTTAACGTAGCGGCTTGAAAATATGGTTGAGTAACATGGATACAAATACTCATCATACGATGAGGAAATACTTTCAAATGATGAGGATATATTTTGAAATACATACATATGCATGTATGTATGTATATTGAAATAAAAATTGTGTAGAATTGAAAAAAATTGGTTGACATTTTAAATTTCCATTTTTGTCAGTTTGTGAAAAAATTTTTATTTTCAACAAAATCATAAAAAGTGTTATTTGGATTTCAAAAAACAAAAACACATTGGAGTAGTGTGCATTTTAATTATAAATCGTTTTATCATCTGAAAAAAGTCAGAAATTGGGATAGGAGAAATGCAGGTACACTACTATTTTTTATACCCTTCACACACTGTGGTACAGGGTATTATGTCTTTGTGCATATGTTTGTAACAGGCAAAAGGAAACGAGACAGACACATGGTTCCTTTTGAGAATGTTGTTTAAGGTAAATGTTGCGCCAAAGTCCCTATATATCTTTCGATTTGCACGAAATTTGGCATAGTGTACTAAATTGAGTCTATAGTAATGTGTGCTAAGTTTTGTGAAAATCGGTTCAGATTTAGATATAGCTCCCATATATATTTTCGTCTGATTTAATGTAAATGGTGTACCAAAGTCCCTATTTATCATTCGATTTGCACCAAAGTCCCTATTTATCACTCCATTTGCAATTTTGCACAGCGTGCTGAATTATGGCTAGAACGATGTGTGTTAATTTTCGTGAAAATCGGTTTAGATTTAGATATAGCTCCCATATATATTTTCGTCTGATTTAATGTAAATGGTGTACTAAAGTCCCTATATATCCTTCGATTTGCACGAAATTTAGCATAGCGTAATGAATTAGGTATAGAATGATGAGTGTTAAGTTTCGTGAAAATCGGTCCAGATTTAGATATAGCTCCCATATATATTTTCGTCCGATTTTATGTAAATGGTGCACTAATGTCCCTGAATATCCTACAATTTCCACGAAATTTGGCATACCGTAATTTAGGTCTAGAATGATGTGTGTTTAGTTTCGTGAAAATCGGTCGAGATTTAGATATAGCTCCCATATATATTTTCGTCCCATTTAATGTAAATGGTGTTGTCCGATTTTACACAAAATTGACACAAATTTTGCACAACGTACTGGAGTTAGAATAACATAGAAGTTGGATATAAATTTACATAATTTTCCTTGGTCCTTCAAAAATTTGACGTCTGTTAGGATTCAATAGTTAGATATACCCAAAGTGGTGAAGGGTATCATATAATCGGCCCCGTCCGACTTTACTACTTTCCTTACTGGTTTTTAATACCATTTTGTGGCGGAGGTAACAGATGGAGATGACCGATTATGTAAAATTGATAAAAAGTATTGGCATTATAATTTCTGAATTGCTGTCATATCTAAATTTTAATTTGATAACTTCAGCAGGGGCAGCGAAGCGCCACGGGTCCCGCTAGTATATATATATAATTGAAAATTTAAAAGAGAAGAAACATAAGCTGCAAAATGTGGCTGTTGCGGCATCTTTTTTTGGTGATTAAAAAAATCCTTATTATTAATGGCGGGCATGATAACTCTTTTCAATTTCAAGTAAAAAAACAACTGTGCATATAATGGCACTTTTTTTAAATATGGTGACTTTTTTATAATTAACGTAATTCTATGTGGTACAAAAAGTCACCAAATTAAAAAAAAGTGTCATTATATGCACATTTGTTTTTTTACTTGAAATTGAAAAGCGGTCAAAATGACCGCCCTCCGCAACATAGTGTTAATGTTTGGGAATCACTCTTGGCGCCTCTTGATGCTGACACAATAAATCGGCTATATCTTCACGAGTTCTTGAGATTTCCACTTGAAATTTTGTATGGTCATTCTTGAATTAGTGTAGTTTCGAAAAAATAAATTACTTTTTTTGACTCCGGGAATGGGGGTCCCCTTGAATGGATGTTCGAACATCTATCACCAAAGTTTTAAGAGTATACTATTATGAAATGAATATTACATGGGATTTTGAATTTTTAGAATACTTTTGCAAAACATATCCTCTTTTTATGTCGTGCATCATTTCGTCCTTATTATCTTGAACCATGTACAAGATGAAATATTTTTCCGAAATGTCGCTCATAAAGGGATACATAATTAATATATCTCATTATGTCAAACACGTTGATAACAATTATTTGCGAGAGATAGATTTTTGAACCAAATTTTAAGACAATGAAACTGAATATTTGTTGCGTTTTTAATCAACCTATCAAATTTGTATGCATATCTGTTGAAAACCAAAAACATTGCTAACTGCCAGCACTATTAAGCACACAAGTTATTCCATGTTATGTCTGCGTTTATTATCTTTCCGTAAATTAACTTATTTATGAAAAGATTTCTACCAAAATCTACAAATGCCTTAATAAACGTTACTTGGCTTAGATCGGAATAACTATGGCAATTATCTCCAAAGCAAAACCATTAAAAGCTGAAATTACGATAGAGTATTTTGAAGTTTTTAGCAGAATTTCCTCACAGAAGTTTCTATTCGGAAAGTAACTTTCAAAAGGAGCCAACAGAAACCACTTTCCTCCCCAAAATTTGTTTATCCAATCGTATCTAATTGCTGGTAACCTCATTATCGCATTTGCCTGTTGCTTAAAAAAACTTTATGACATTTATGCCATTTTTAGCTTTTCATCTATTTTATGGTTATTTGGAAATAGTTTCTATCAGTTTGAATATTTAAGATCCATCAGACACTATTCCGAAGTTTCCACAATAATTCAAGAATGCATTTTACAGTGACTTAAATGTCAATAAAATATTTTGGTAAGCAATTCTATTGACTTAAATTGTGAAAAGAATTTAAATTGTATGTACTGCTGCAACTACTTTTATCTAAACTCAATAGATTTATCGATTCAACATGAATATGTACAGATACAAACAATTAACAAATGCAACAAATGGTTTAGTTGTCCATTCCAAAATATTCTATTTCTATACCAGTTCAATTTGCTGAAGTCATAAAATGTTTGATTTTTTATAAACTAACATCACTTCCATGTATGGGCTAGACCTGAAAGTAGGCCAAATTCTGGTATGTTTAAATAGAATATGCACACAGTTGAATTGGGATGCTATTAAACGAAGCGGAAGGCTTTTAAAGTATATTTATATATTTACTGAGAAAAAATGTTGTAGCTTCAATATGCCAGTATATTATTCATGCAACAACAATTTTAAATAAATGTTTTGTGGTCACAATGTTTTGTGGTCACAATTTTGTCCGTTCACCCAATACAGCTTCGAGTTAATGGTGGCGTATGACTAATGCAAGCGTTAGTCATACGGATACCACAATGGCTCAGTTATTATTACAATTATTTCATATTCTATTTCCCTTTCTCATTCAGGAGAAGAAAATTAAACTAATTATACCCTACTCAACTATGTTGTCAGGGTATTATAGCTTTGTGCAGCCCCAAAAGTTTGTAACGCCGCGAAATATTGGTCCTAGACCTCAAGGTGTTTAACTATACTGATCGTCATATCTCGACTAGCTGAGTCGATCTAGACATGTGTGTCCGTCCGTCCGTCCGTCTGTCCATTATAATTTGTAAAAACGATACAGGCCTCAGTTATGGACCAATCTTCACGAAATTTCGCATGTAGGATGGGTTCTGGCCAATGAAGACCCCTATTGTTTTTGGAAAAGATCGGTTAATATTTAGTGGATGAAATGGACCAAAAACTTTATTTTTGTCCGTTTTTCTGGTCGCTCCAGAGGCCGCAATTATGGCCCAAACACGAATTTTTGCATGTAGAAGGGGATCGGGCCCAAAAATAAGCATGCATGTTTTGATAAAGATCGGTCAATATTTACCGGCTCAAATGGACCCTAACTTTTGTGCGAAAATTGACAAAATTTGTATTCTATAGCGTATATATTTACCACTAAAGGACATAGACCCGAGAAGTGGATAGTATCTCCAAGAGGAGTGGTGGACCTTTAAACTTATACCAATTACATTGTCGTAGGTACTCGGATGCGGGAGTTACACTTAAATATTTACAGGTGCTTACGTATTCATATATTATTTAGTAACCTATTACCACACTGGAGGGCGGAAATATAGCGCTGATCGCTTTGAGATGTTCCATGAGGTTCCAGTTATGGTCAAGAACAACGTCAAAATTGTTAGGTGATGATTAGATAATAATTTTTCGGATGAAGTGGACCGAAAACTTAATTATTTGTACTTTTCGAGTCGAAAGTCGAACATCACAACACAACCCACGGTGAACGGAATCTGGACAAGTAATTAAAGGGGCCGTACTGATTATTAGTAACATTTGCTGATCTCTAGTCAGTCAAAAGTGTGCAAATATCGCGAAATACTGCCCATTATCACAAGATAGTTCTTGGTGCATGTACTTAAAATCGGGAGAAAATATATATAGGTGCACCTATTACTTAAAATCTGACGAAACTATATGTAGGAGCTATATCTAAATCTAAACCGATTTCAACTAAACTTGCGATATGTTATGTTATAGTAACTTCAGTGCAAAATTTTGTGCCGATTGGACCCATTTATATCCAACTTCTAGGTTATACTAACTTCAGTACGTTGTGCAAAATTTTTATCAATTTTTTGTAAAATCAGACGAAAACATATATGTGGAAGCTATATGAAAATCTGAACCGATTTCGATTATACTTGCCAGAGATTAACTTATATTAACTACAGTTGATTGTACAAAGTCATGTGGCAATCGCTATATATTTAAATCTGAACCGATTTTCAGGAAATATAACACACATAATTCTAGACCTAATTTAGTACACTATGCCAAATTTCATGCAAATCAAAAAATATATAAGGACTTTGGTACACCATTTACATTAACTCGGACGAAAATATATATATTGGAGCTATATGTAAATCTAGGCCGATTTTCAAGAAACTTAACACACAACATTATAGACCTAATTCAGTACGCTGTGCCAAATTTCGTGCGTACGACGGACGGATATGCATAAATCGACTCAGAAAGTGATTCTAACCATATTCCCAAAAGGAACTATGTGTCTATCTCGTTTCCTTATGCCTGTTACAAACATATGCACAGAGACATATAACAGCAGCAGCAGAGAAAAATTCACAATATTTTTTTTTACAAATCTATGCCCTCTTGTTGGACTGACAGGTGTTTTTAGGCACCTTGCATTTAGTTTTATTTAAAATTTTGAAATTTAATACGCACTTATTGGCGAATTACTCGCCTTTGAAATGTCATTTAAGATTATTTCATTAACTAATAATCTTCTCAACATAAAAACATCAAGTCGCCTTTTTTAGGTGCAGTTATGGTTCCATAAAATCTCATTTAACAATTTGAGGAGACACTTAACCAAAAAAATTTTATTAACGCCAAACACAACCGTTGACCCTTTTCAAACTTATACAAATTTGTTAGGTCGTTAAATCCATAAAAAAGGAGTACTAAAGGCCAACAGGAATTGTTAAAGGCAATGGGATTGTCATTACCGGCGGATACGGATAAATTATCAATACCAGTTAACCTTAATTGAAGAAGGAAAAAATCTTGATTATGTTTGAGCGGGGAAGAAAACTTTCAACTTTGAAAATATGTCAAGAGAAGTTGTGACTTTATTTGATTTTTTAGATTAAAGCTATTTTTAATGAGTTACTCATTAGGAAAAATTCAGGCCAGGCGTAAAATGGATCTATGTCAAAACTTGGGTTTAACAATTTTGGATATCATAATTTATTACACATTTATACCAAATATGTAACTGTAAGAACTCCCAAGAAACCAGCTTCTATCAATGTATTACAATGGCTGTAAAAGTTCCATTACTTACCCAAAAATATTTGTCTTCTAAAATGCAACGCTAGAAACTTTGTATATATTTATTTCGAGTAATTCATCTTACCAGAATGTAAACCCCCCGACCAAACTACCTGAAATGTTGCCGCCAAATTTTACAATATATTTTCATGTATCTTTGCTTTTTGTACTGGATTTTTTCTTTTCACCAAAAACAATGATATGGCGGCAACGTAAATTTTTAAAACCAATTCCATTATTCTTCCATGATAATCAGCAGCCAATAACAGGATTGCTTTCATTAGGGGGAGTGAAACCAAAAATATGCACAAAAATGCACAATGAGACGAAACTTTTGGTTCAATATGCAAATTACCATTGCAGAAAAAAACTTTGTATGAGTACGTCCCTGAAGGCTTACCCAATGCGGGACCAATATTGATTACATTGTTTAGGAATTATCTAACATTTACAGTTACCGTTATATGAGGGGTGTGCCTAATTGAATTTAATTAATTTTAAAACTAAATTGTTTGCATTACAATACCTTCCTTTACGCTAAATATTAACCATATGGGCGACCATATGATACCCTACACAACTTCCACGAAAATCTAACTTTCTGTGGTTCTTCGGGGTATTTGCACCCTCTTGACCGCCTAGAGGTAAAAAAATATTACTAATATTCAGTACGGCCTTTATAATTACTTGTCCATATTCCTTTCACCGTAGGGTGTATTGCAATCGACTCGAAGAACACAAAAAATTAAGTTTTCGGTCCACTTCATCCAATTTTTATTACCTGCTCATCATCGAAAATTATAGGCGATGTCCTGACCATATCTGGATCCTCATGGAAAATTTCAAAGAGATCAGCGCTATATTTCCGCCATCTAGTGGGTTATTAAATAATATCTGAATACGTAAGCACCTGTAAATATGTAAGTGTAACTCCCACATCCGAGTACTTACGACAATATAATTGGTATAAATTTAAAGGTCAACCACTCCTCTTGGATATGTTATCAACTTTTCGGGTCTATTTCATTCAGGTCTATATAGAATAAAAAATTGTCATTTATCACACAAAAGTCAGGGTCTATTTGACCCGCTAAATACTGATCGATCTTTATCAAAACAGGCATGCTTATTCTTTGGCCCGATTCGCTTTTCCATGTAAAAATTCGCGAAAAAAAACATTATTACCTCATCTTTACCGATCTGGCCTTCATTGGCCAGAACCCATCCTACATGCAAATTTTCGTGAAAATTGGTCCATAACTGTGGCCTGTATCGTGTTTACAAATTATAATGGACAGACGGACGGACACACATGTCTAGATCGACTCAGCTAGTCGAGAGATGACGATCGGTATATTTAAATATTTCGCGGCGTGGCAAACTCTTGAGGCTGCACAAAGCTGTAATACCCTGACAACATAGTTGTGTAGGGTATAAAAATACCAAAATCGGTAGGTATCATTATATGGGGGCTAGGCCTAAATGCGGATCGATATAGGTCATTCTAGAACTTAACGTTCTTTTATCTCGATGGCCTCTGCAGGTACAACCAGTGAGCGTAGCAGTGTAGTCGGACGGGCCGACCATACGATACCCTACACAACTACAACGGAACTCTAATGCTGCGGATGTTTATTCCGATCCTGACAATAATTCGTGATATTTGTACGCTATTGGTCGATTAGAGGCCAATATCGTCTCATCCTTACACTGGCATATTTTCCGAATATTATTAATATTCAGTAAAACTCTTCAAATTACTTGCTCAGATTCCCTTCACCGTGGGTGTTGTTGTGATGTTCGGCTTATAATTGTGACCTATATATCGTCTCCATAAAAACACAAAAATTAAGTTTTCTGTCCACTTCATTTAAAAATTATTAAAATTATAGGCGTTGTCCCTGACAACAACTGGAATCTCATGAACAATTTCAAAGCGTTCAGCAATATATTTCCGCCCTCTAGTGTGTAATGGGTTACTAAATAATATATGAATACGTATACGCCTGAAAATATTTAAGTGTAACTCCCGCATTCGAGAACATACGACAATATAATTGGTATCAATTTAAAGTCCAACCACTCGTCTTTTATACACCATCAACTTCTCGGGTCTATGTCCTTCAGGTGTAGTAATATACGCTATAGACTAAAAATTTTTGTCATTTTTCACACAAAAGTCAGGGTCCTTTTGACCCGTTAAATATTGACCGATATTTATCAAAACTGGCACGCTTATTCTTTGTCCCGATCCTCTTCTCCATGAAAAATTTCATGATGCTCTGGCCATAATTGCGGCCTCTGGAGCGACCAGAGAAACCGACAAAAATTAAGTATTTGGTCCATTTCATCCCCTAAATATCAACCGATCTTTACCAAAAACAGTAGGGGTCTTCATTGGCCAGAACCCATCCTACATGCAAAATTTCGTGAAGATTGCTTCATTACTGTGACCTGTATCGTGTTTGCAGATTATAATGGACAGACGGACGGACACACATGTCTAGATGAACTCAGCTAGTCAAGATATGACGAGCTAGTCAAGATATGACTCAAAGTGGGTCTAGGACCAATATTTCGCGGCGTCACAAACTTTTGGGGGCTGCACAAAGCTATAATACCCTGATAACGATTAGAGAAGAATCTTAGAACAATACCCCAGATGCGGAACACATCAGATAACACTTTTTTAATATAAAACCAGTAAGGAAATTTTAAAAGTCGGACGGGGTCGACTATATAATATCATTCACCCCTTTTGGTACATACAAGAGATGATAGTTTGTACAATACCCTACAAATAGAAAATACGACCGGACGATCTGTCAATCGGGCAGACTTGAATTGTTGGTGTTACATTTGTATGAAATCCTCTAAAATTTTATATGGAACATATATATAAATCTGAACTGATTTCAACAAAATTTCACACTCATCAAACTAGACTTAATTCAGTATGCTGTGCAAAATTTTGTCTCAATCGGATAAATATTGGGAGTTTGTTGCACCATTTGCCTAAAATCGGACGAAAGCAATATTTAAATCTGAACCGATTTCTTCCAATTTCTTGGACAAATAATTGATATGTGCCAAATTTGTTCACAAAAATACATGGACGGACGGACGGACCGCCGGACGGACATGCATAAATCGACTCAGAAAGTGATTCTATGTATATTCTCAAAAGGAACCATGGGTCTATCTCGATTCCTTTTGCCTGTTACAAACAAACATATACCACAGTGTGGTGAAGGGTATAACCAGTAAGGAGAGTATTAAAGTCGTACGGGGCCGACTATATGATACCCTTCACCACTATGCATCCTATCAGAGTATGCATTTTTGAAACATATACACAAAGACAAAATACCCATTAATTATCTTACGATAGCGCCTTTATTGCAACTGTTGAGTTTTACGAGCTCCATATGCGACAATTTTGTGTGTACGTACGGATTGTCCAACTGAGAAAAGCGATTACAAAATATATTTTTTGTAGGAATTAGTAAATATTATATATGGTTTTATAAATTGAAGATTTTTTGAAACGATAACATCAGGAATATTCCTGAAACGCACGTTACAATTTTCTGCTGTGTATCCCATTCCTTTATTGTGATAGTAATTTTTTAAAGTCAGTGAAGAGCGCAGCATAGTCGGAAAGGACCGACTACACAACTACCGCTGAACTTTAACTTCTGCGAGCTACATGTCAAAACTTAGCAATATCTATGTTGCAGTATTGATATTATTGCCCCATATAAAAATACATATTCGTCTTTACAAATTTCCACGTGGCATAGGGAAAAATACAGTCGGTTGACATAACGTATTTACATTCATTTGTGCGTGTGTGTTATTAAACATTTAATGAGTAATCAAACGTCCGTCCGGTTTACAGAAAACACAGCCGCAACTTTTAATTGAAATATCATTGAGCAAAAAATCAATTATTTATTTAAGTTGCATTTCTATGAAATTTAAATAGTTTTAACACATTATTGCTAATTGTTTGTCATTAGATGATAATTTAAAAAATAAATAGGTAAACGTTATAATATAATATTGTATGACAGAAAGCCATAAATACTAATAAATAGGTCACTAAAAGCCATATATAAATCTGTCTTTTTTACAAACACACATTATATTATTTTAATTTTTAATCTTTACAATTACTATACAAAACTGTTTGTTTTAATATTTAGTTTTATGTCAGTAATAAAATGTCAGCAATGAAATTTACAAACAATGTGCTCTTGGGTAAATGGAAATACGACGTCGACGTTTTCAGTGCAACATTTAGACAAGTTTGACGTATAAGATTGGAGCGACAGCAAAATTCATTGAAAATTATGGCAATAATGAAATTTATCTACCTTTATTCTTTGGTTCTTATTCCTAAAAAATAATTTAAAGAGTCTGTTTCGTCAATATTCACCACTCTGTGGTACAGGGTATTATGTCTTTGTGCATATGTTTGTAACAGGCAAAAATAATCGAGATACACCCATGGTTCCTTTTGAGAATATGCATAGAATCACTTTCTGAGTCGATTTATGCATGTCTGTCCGTTCGTCTGTAGATGTTAAATTGTAAACAAAGTACAGGTCGCATTTATGATCCGATTTGGATGAAATTTGGTACAAATCACTTATTCGGCCCAAGGACGAACCCTATTGAAATTGGGAAAAATCGATTCAGATTTGGATATAACCCCCATATATATTTGTGTCCTATATAGGCACCAAAGTACCTATATACCTCTCGATTTGCATGAAATTTTGCATAGAGTACTGAATTAGGTCCAGAATGATATGTGCCAAGTTTCGTGAAAATCGGTTCAGATTTAGATATAACTCCTATATATATATTTTCGTCCGATTTAAAGTAAATGGGGCACGAAAGTCCCCATATATCTTTCGATTTGCACGACATTTGGCATAGGGTACTGAAGTAGGACCAGAATGATGTGTGCTAAGTTTCGTGAAAATCAGTTCAGATATATATATAGCTCCTATATATATTTTCGTCCGATTTTATGTAAATGGTGCATCAAAGTCCCTATATATCTTTCGATTTGCACGAAATTTGATATAGCGCACTGAATTGAGTCTCCTATATATATTTTCGTCCGATTTTATGTAAATGTTGCACCAAAATCCCTATATATCTTCCGATTTCCACCGTACTTGGCATAGCGTACTGAACTGAGTCTAAAATGAGGTGTTTTAAGTTTCGAGAATATCGTTTCAGATTTAGATATAGGACCCACATATATATTTTAGTCCCATTTTAGGTAAATGGTACACCAAACTCCTAATGTTTGTCCGATTGACACCAAATTTTGCACAACGTACCATATATATTTCGAAAGGGTGTCTGATTGAGATTATATTTTTAACAGTGCGGCATACTGATTCGCGTGTATCATGTTTGCTATAAATCGATTTCCGTAAATCTGATTGAAATTAAATTTAGCATAGGTTGACATGACATGAAATTGTTAGGATACATATAGAATGATGTATGTTAAGTTTCGGGAAAATCGGGTCAGATTTAGATATAGCTCACATATATATTTTCGACCGTTTTAAGGTAAATGAGGCACGAAAGTCCCCATATATCTTTGGTGAAGGGTATCATATAGTCAGCCCAGTCCGACTTTACTACTTTCCTTACTGGTTTTTTACATTTTTGTTTTTATGCCCTTTATCACCCCGTGGTGAAGGGTATTATGACTTTGTGTATATGTTTGTTACTTGGGAAAGGAAATTGGATATATACATGTCTAAATCGATTGAGAATCACTTTCACAGCCTATTTAGACAAGTCCGTCCTTCCGTCTGTCTATCCATATTAAACTGTAAACCAGTAAGGAAAGTAGTAAAGTCGGACGGGGCCGACTATATGGTACCTTTCACCACATTTGGTAAATAAGATAGATACTCTACCAATAAGAATCTGTACATATCGATATCGGTTATCGTACGGTTTATCGGTTTATCGTACCAATAAATTTTTATCGTATATGTACAATAACTTCCTGGTATACAAATCATTGCTCTTATAGCGAACTACGGATATATCGAACTCTTTTGAGATAAATTTCAATTCATTATAACGAATTTTAATTCGATTATAACGAATTTGCAGCACAGTTATATTATACAATGTATGTTTCATCATACATATCTTGGAGCTATATAAAATGTTATATCATTTTCAAAGAAACATAGCACACACTGTTCTAGACTCAATTTAATACGCTATGTAGGAGCTACAAAAATGCTACACATCGACTCTCGTTTCCTTTGCCTGTTACAATCATATGCACAAATACACAATACCCTGTACCCTGTGGTAAATATAGTCATTGAAAATTGCTTTTAAAAATTTAATAAAAAATTAAAATTTACTTTTATTAACATAGCTATATGGCTATAGACCATAAAACCATAATACTCAAAAACCCTATTTAATGTTATTCTTATTTTAAATACTGCCAAGACATGAAATATTTAGGTTTTTCTTATGTTTGGATTTATTTTATTTGATTTTCAAAATCTGACATTTGTAATTAGTGACCAAAGACCTATATAACGTATTCAGAAATAATTAGATTAATGAACTTTAAAATTATTCTCCGGTTTCGCGGTTTCCATATGGAGTTCATCGAAAAGTTTCAGCAGAGAAGGTTTTTTGTTCACCCCAAACACGGAATTCCAAATTATAGCCGTATAAAAATATACGAATAATTGTCAAGTAGATCATAGTATCTGTCGAAATTTTAAGCTGGATTTGTATATGCATTCCGCTTCATTTGACCTCTACGAATTTTATTCAATAAAATGTTCCATTTCAGTTTATCAGACAGAAATTCATCCTTCAACCATTCAACAATTTATTTTATGCGGTGGACAATAAACAATTTTTATTCGAAGCTAAAAAGAATGCATTTTATAGTTGGTGGCGAAACTGCATTTGTATGTTTTTACGGTTATGATATATCTGTCAGACTATCACCATCGTTCATATTTTTCATCAATCCACAGCGGGTTTTCATTTCGATTCATTGAAAAGCGAGGAAGACACACAAAACAGTTGAATATGAAATGAAACTCAATCGACTGACTCGGGTTCTGTTAACGGACATAGAATGCACGTCTGCATTGACATATTTTCGATTTTGCAAATTTTTTGTAATCCACTACGATATACCTGCAATGTATCTTATTCATTTATTATGGTGTTTAAGATACATTACACTGCAACGCAAAATAGAGCTCATGGTCTGGAGGTGTTAAAATATTTTAAGAGGGATTAAAGCCCTTGGCGATTATACTAAGAATTCCGAAAGGCAAATTCGCCATACTTTTTTAGTTAAAGCTTGGTGAGTTTTTTGATGGTAGCTCTAAAGTGCACGAAGAAAAATGTTTATGTCATTGTATTCGGATAATTTGGAGAGAGCAATTCTGTAGTCAAATCGAATGAGGAATATTTTTGTAAAACATTTCTTCTATCCTTCTATCTCGAGTCCTTGTCCATACATTCCGTCCTTATTTTATCGGACCGTAAATACCACAAATTCCGAATAGAAAATACTGAAAATTTTAACAAATGCGGTTGCGACAACGGGTAGTAAAATGTTCGTTTGGGAGCACCAAAAAATAAATTGAAGAGATTTCCATAAGGGATACGTTAATCGATTCATGGGCTCCAATGGACTTAAAAAAGAGGTTGTTGGAGAAAGAACTCAATCTCTCTGAAGTAATAGAATCTTGCCAAGTGTACGAACAAATTAACAAAAAGTGTCAAAGCATGTTGTGACATCTTGAAGAGGATGTGTGCGGCCGGTGTGGAAGAAATGACATCAATCAAATTCTCTTGAGTGAACAGGTAAGAAGGCTAAATGTAACAAGTGAAAAAGCGTTAAGTTCGGCCGGGCCGAACTTTGGATACCCTCCACCATAGATATACTGACAGGTACTAGAAATGAAGATATAGGGAACTCACCAAAATGTAAACATATACCGACATTTTTAAAAACGGATTATGTAAACCATAATACAAATTTCAGAAATTTTTAATGGATAATTTAATGGATAATTTATCCCGGATTAAGGCTTAATCCGGATTACTGTTCATTGAACCCTGATTAAGGCTTAATATGGATTAAGGGTCAGTAACCCCGGATTAAGGTTTAATCCGGATTAAGAATCATTTATCCCGGATTAAGAGTCATTTATCCCGGATTAAGGGTCATTGACCTTGGATTAAGGCTTAATATGGATTAAGGATCAGTAACCCCGGATTAAGGTTTAATCCGGATTAAGAGTCATTTATTCCGGATTAAGAGTCATTTATCCCGGATTAAGGGTCATTGACCTTGGATTAAGGCTTAAGGGTCATTGAACCCTGATTAAGGCTTAATCCGGATTAAGGGTCATTGGCTCGGATTAATGTCCATTGACACCGGATTAATGTTTAATCCAGATTAAGAGTTATTTATCGCGAATTAAGGGTCATTTGTCCCGGATTAAGGCTTAATCCGGATTAAGGGTTATTGGCCCCGGATTAATGTCCATTGACACCTGATTAAGGTTTAATCCGGCTTAAGAGTCATTTATCCCGGATTAAGAATCATTTATCCCGGATTAAGGGTCATTGACCCCGTATTAAGCCTTAATCCGGATTAAGGTTCATTGACCCTGGCTTAAGTCTTAATCCGGATTAAAGGTCAGTGACCCCGGATTACCCATTTACATGAAATCGGACGAAACTATATATGTGAGCTATATCTAAATCTTGACCTATTTTCACGAAACTTGGCAAACATCATTCTAGACTCAATTCAGTACGTTGTGCCAAATTTCGTGCAATTCGCAAGATATATGTGGTGCACCATTTACATGAAATCGGACGAAACTATATATGGGAGCTATAACTAAATCTTGACCTATTTTCACGAAACTTGGCAAACATCATT
>NW_026874418.1:0-16125 GCF_032173495.1 Musca vetustissima
ATTTCATAAACCAACTGCTCTAATTATAGCCGAAAATTTGTATCTCTGGCCCATAGTGCAATGACAATCCAATCACAGCGCTCACGAGCCTCATAATATTTTTTGAAAATATGTTGCCATTTAGCATTCTAAATTGGCACGAATCACCAAAATAGGTATAGTCGTTTTTGATTTATAAGCGGTGTAACTAAAGACTTTTCCTTTTGTCCAAAAATAGCTTCAAATAAAAAAAAAAACAAATTTGTATACCCTACACAACTATGTTGTCATTATTATTATATTATAGCTTTGTGAAGCACCGTCCGTCTGTTCATTATAATTTGTAAATATGATACAATCCACAGTTATGGAAACAACAATCCACAGTCAAGAAATTTTGCAAGAAGGACCGGTTCTGGCCTTTTGTTATTAACATACGACCATTGTAAAGCCACATAGCCTAATATGCCTGATGAGCCGCTTAACCAACAACGAAACGCGTCATATAATGGTGGGTACGTAGGTTCTTCTTCAGACTTTCCTTTTCATTGAAAAACTTAGATCATTAAGCTCGACTCGAAAGAGTATAAATAACTCAAATAAAAAATGTTACCGAATATCATCATTCATTCATGAAAAAAATTTATCATTCATGAAACTCAATCGACTCAATACCCAAAGGATACCCCACATTTGTTTTTTTTTTTTTTTTTTTTGAAAACTTTAGTACTACAAATTTCAATATATTACTACTGACACGAGTCTATTTTCATAAAAGCTACTGAAAGTTCAGCCATTACCTTTGATTTATAGTTGTTTTGAGGTGATAATTAAAATGTTTTGAAACTTAATGTTGCAATTGCTACTATTAGGTGCAATGCACACTAAAAAAATTGATTACTTTCCAATTACTATGGCAATAACAGCATTTACTGCATCCCGTGCCTTTTTTTAATGTCTTTTCACATAAAATTTGTATAATTTGTTCAATAATCCCATTCATCTCTAATTGAAAGCAATAAACACGCAGTGCATTAATGTCCAAAGCTCATCGATGAGTTGCAATTAATTAACTACCAATTGATTAGAAAGGTAGTTGAAGCATTTCTTTTTGTTTTACATCGGCATAACATTGAATTAATACCCGATTTAATTAATTGTGTCATAAAAATTACAAAAACCAAACAAAAAGATAGTTAAATGCAATTTGATGAACTTATCGATGGAGATATATTTCTTTTAAAAGGAGTTACTACTGCAATGTGATAACAATTGGTAGCCTCCACGATGGCCACAAATACTCAAATGCAAACTGTATTTTTGGCTCGTTATCGAATATTTCTGATCTCCTAGAAAAAAAGAAAAATAAAAAATACGCTTACACACAAGTTGCTGGAATTTCTCCTTTCACACAAGCTACGTGTGAGTGTTTGTGCGGGTTAAAAAAAGCATTCCACATCAAAAATCCATAGATAAATATTTATCGTTTTCAAATGATTCTTAAGTACTTTCGAGGTGATTTTGGTCACTATTTGGCATCGATATGTGGCACACAACAATTGTATCAATTTCACATGGCCAAAAGTAAAAAAAAGAAGACGAAGAAAAACCCATATTCGTATCCAACATCATTAACCACACCTTGAGCTTAGTTTTGATGATGGTCAATACCTTTTAGGCTTTAGTACAACCAACCATACGAGCACTTGGATATTTTTTTTGGCGCCCAACATACATATATAATACCACCACCTCGACCGCTATTTTTATTTACACTTTTCTTTTTCATTGAATGGAATTTCCCTGTTGTTGTTTTGTTATTGCTTCATAATTTACTAGATCAGATTACTTGACATGACAAATGATTTGGCATTTTATATTTTTGCAGATATCCAGATGTATAGATACAGATATGCATGCAGGCTGTTGTTGGTACCATGGTCACTGTCACTGCTGTGCCTTGGGCCCCTCAGTAAATGGTGTAAGTAATTCGCCAACAATATATGGATTGTGAAAATTATCAAGTCACTCCTGGGGTGAAATGGATAAAAATCTACTAACTCGTGCGATGTTGTTTCGTCTATCTAATAAGGTATGAGCTTTTATTACTTGTCAATTTGTTTATCTTATTGTGTTTGAAGATAAATGAATCAATGGTGAGACAATTTTGAAATCTTAGTTGATTTTAACAAATAACATTTTGATTTGAACAAATAACATTTAACCTTCAATATAAACGATAAAAAACAAAATGTTCATTACCATCATAACCCTATAAAACTGTAGGTGTACAATGAACTGTAGTTAATGTAAATTAATTTGTGTCAAGTCTCGTTGAAATCGGTTCAGATTTATCAGTATTTTCGCCCTTTTTTGAGTAAATGATGCACCAAGAAATTTGGCAGATATGCACAAAACATACTGAAATTAGTATAACCTAACCTGTGACAAGTTTCGATGCAGCATGGCAATGATTGCTTAATTCAGTATAAATTCAGATTGATTTTGTGCATTAAAAACACATAAAAATGAAGATAATGTACAAATTAATTTGAATTAAGGCTGTTAATGCAAATTAAGGCTACCGTCTGTCTATGCTATTAGAATTCATCTGTTGAATATACCCAAAGTGGTGAAGTGTATCATATAGTCGGCCCCGTCCGATTTTACTACTTTCCATACTGTTTTTTTTTTTTAATATTTGCTCAAGCACGATTTGAGGCGTATATTTGGGAATATTTTTTTTTAAGAACTAAGAGAAGCTTGCATGTTTGTAAATTTTTTTTTCAAGAACTGATAGATGATTACATTTTAAAAAATATTTTTATACTCTCAGCTTGAATGAGCATATATACTCTGATACGGCAAAAATGTGCCTAATCGAAATATTGGTTTTTGACCCCATATTTCTTTGGGCGAAATCCGTTTCACACAATTTGGAGTCGATTTACAAATGTCCGTCCATCCGCCTTTCTGGTCGGCTTGTGTGCACGATAACTCTCGAAGTGATTAACCGATTCCATCCAAACTTAGCACATCGTAATATTTCTTCCGAACTTAGTTCAAGTTCCAATATTTGGAATATCGGTCCACTTCTTCCCCCAAGACCAGCAGACGCGACTTCAATATGCGATTTGAATAATTTCTAGAAATAGTGATTTTGATTGGCCTGCACGTTCAGCAGATATGACCCCTCCAGACTTTTTTTGACTATTTGAAGGAAGTTGTGTATATCAAAAAACCCCAAACAATTCAAGAGCTTAAGCAAAACATTCAAACAGAAATAAGCAAATTGGAACCAGAAACTCTACGGGCAGTAATGGAAAATGTGGTTAAAAGAGCCAATTTTTGTTTGCAAGAATGGACACCATGTGAGAGATGTTATATTTCACACTTCAATGTAAAAAATTTCCACGAATTAAATATTTAAAAATATATAAAATTAATAAAAAAATTAAAACAAAAAATTGTAGTTATTTTTAATTCTTCAGTCCTTTTTGGGCCATCCTTTAAATGACGTTTACTACATTTTAAATGTTATATACCTTTTGAGCAAGGGCATCCTCATCCATTCTCACAACATGACCTAGCCAACGTAGTCGCTGCAGCTCAATACGTCTGACTATTTCGTTGTCCGAGAATAGATGCTACAAATCATGGTTCATTCGGAGGCGGTATTAACCATCGACACATACATCCCATACATCTTCCGGAGAATTTTTCTCTCAAATACTCCAAGAGCCGACTCATCTACATGCGCAAGTACTCATGCTTTAGATCCATACATCAGCACGTGTTGCATCAGCGTCTTGTAGAATGCGAGATGGGTCTGGCGAGAGGTGACCTTTTTCTTGAATTGCTTACTCAGACCATAGTAGCATCTGTTGGCCAACACTATTCTCCTGATTTCAAAGGTATAAAAAAAGCTGTAGTTTTCAAGTTCTACGTCTTGATATTCTTGCCATTTGCTACCAGTCCCACTTTGGACGACTCCTTCTCAATTTGTCTAAAGGTGGCTGTTGCCGCTCGCAATGTTTGACGCATTATTTCATGTGTTGTTAGGTTCACATAGTACCATTTCTGTTCAACTTTGCGTCTCGTATGACCTTTTCCAGCAGGATGTTAAAAAGATCACACGACAAAATGTCACCTTGTCTGATTCCTCGTTCGGTATTGAAGGGCTTCGAGAGGTCCTTTCCGACTTTAACTGCTGACCTTGTACCAGTTAAAGTTATCCTGCATAGCCGTATTAATTTTGTTGAAATGCGAAAGCAGACATGACATTACATACCTCTGAGCGGATTGGGCTGTCGAGTACGGCTTTATAGCCGACTAATAGGTGGAATGTTTCGATGTGTTTTTGTGGGTCTTTTTCAGGATTTGGCGCAGTGTGAAAATTTGGTCTATGGTGGATTTGCCAGGTCTGAATCCGTATTAGTATGGTCCAATAATGTCATGACCATTAGCTTCAGTCGTTCACACAGCACGCTAGCACGATTGCACTTTATATGCAATGGAAGGAGACGTCTTGTCTCCTTTTTTGTGCTCGGGACATAGGATGCTGAGGATCCAATCATTGGGCGTGCATTCCTCTAGCCAAATTGTACTAATCAGCTGATGCATGCTCCTGATTAGCATTCTTTACTGGTTTTGGGGTATCTTCTTCACCGCCACTATTTAATACCAGAAGCTTTTCAAAATGCTCCTTCCTGATCCTCAACACACTACCTGTATCTGTAACCAGGTTTCCATTTTCAGGAGGATGTGTCTGCACCAAAGCCTTCGGTTTGGTGTTTCTGACTCCTGTACGTCTCAATTTGCTCTTCCTTTTCTGAATATACGTTTCTTCTCACTACTTTTCTCCCGATAATTCTCCACCGCATTACATGTTGTTACGGTCTACACTGCAGTTTGTAGAGAGTGGGCAATTCTTTGCCATTGAACTTCTATATTATTATCGGAACAAGGAGCGCTTTCGTCAAGCAAGTGGGTAAGTTAAGCCATGTAGGCTTCTGCTACCTGTAGTGTTTGCCTTTTTCCGACGACGATTTTCCGTGTTGTGTTAGATCGCACCTTTAATGTTACATTAAAACGGGTACGAACCTTGTCATGGTCAGGGCTACGGTCATATGCTGTTTCTAGGCGCTCGTAAAGTATGTCTTGTAGAAGAACTTCGTTTCATACGGGTTATAGCAATTCACTCATCTACTAGAGTGAATCTGGAGACGAGGTCTTTTATTCTCTTGTTAACCATAAATCCGCACCCAAATTCATGTTTCGTTTCATGACAGCTATAATACAGTGCGTAATCGTCTGATTTCCTGCAAGGCAATAATATCGTCCTTGTACTTCTTGAGTTCATCCGTCCAAGCGAAAACTGCGCCTGTTCTGTATAACGTGCGCAAATTAGAAGTGCAGATTTGCAGATCGTGGTCCTTTATACGTTTGCGGGGGCCGTCGACATTAGGGGGTTTTGTTTTTCTGTTCCTTTGGGTTTTCATAGTAGAAGGGGTTTTCCGAGTGTGAACAACTAACCCGACGCCTCAACCCATTTTTTATAGTTCGCGGCACATATCGCTATTAAACGGGTGATGAAAACAGCTACCCCAGGTGATACCGCGGGGAGGTCAGTGTCCACAATTGAGATGAAAGAGGAACCAAGATAAGCCTGGGCTTCGCCAAGTTAAAGCCGATCAGAACCGTTTCTTGGTATCTATCATCCCCTACGCCGCCCGAATAAACCGTTTAAAATATTCAAAACGGGGTGGGACCTTTGTGTTGAAGTTATTCTAAAACATACCCCTATATTGGAATTTCTCACGTACATTAACTATTTCATCAACAGATGTTCTCCACTTTGCATGAACCCGGATTTAAACCCGTCGGATTGAAAATATGGCTAAATCCATACAAATACCGAAAATAAGACTACACCAAACCGTGGTCCGATACATCCCATTTGCCTAACTTTGAGAGACCTACTGTGAGCTCAACAGGCCAGGATGACTGCACATAGTTTAGATAAAACTAACATTATATCCTCCTTGTAAAATTTTAATGTTCAAATATGCCTGCATTTACCACTGTACTTTCAATCAACGCGTATCGCTTGTATGCATACCTAAGGGATTAGATATTAGTGTTGATTAGTCACATAGCAAAGATATTGACCATAAATGAAGATTGATTTTAACGGTAAACTAATGTAACAATGTAAGTTCACTTTCGATGATCCCTAGATGTAACTTCCTCAATTATTATGATGAAAAAAAATGGAAATTCAAGAATTTTTATTTCTTATTCCGCCTAGAATGATTTCCATAGATTTGCTAATATTGCAATAATATCCCATGAGGTGTACCACCTCTCTCTCGGTGGATACGAAGTGAAAACCACAAAACAACATTGAATTGCAATTTGGAATTCATGCCGTTACAATGTTGCCACAGCAAATCATTCCCGTTCCCTAGGCAAGATGAATAACAGCAGCAGCAGCAACAACAAAAGAAAAGCTAAAGAAATGCAAAATAATTTCCAGATGAAAGGAAATGAAATTATTCTAAGCAAAATGGAAATATGTTAATTGAGTTGATTTACATCGGTCGGCACATATGCGAACGAGCGAACATATCACAGAATGCCATAAAGCAAAAGTAGAACTAGTAGAACGGTAAACAGGTTAATAAGACAATAACCATTTGTTTTATTCGTTTTATTTTTTTCTTAAAGATTTATTTACAAAGGAGAAAAACTTTGTTAGCAGTCCATAAAAATCGTCGGCATTAATAGTTATTGAATTTTTCAAAACAACGAAACGTAAAATATCGGTCATCTTTTGTATAGGAAAAAAGAATTTCCTTGCAAAACTGAGAAGTGACAATAAATAAAATCATATTTATTTTTTAGCATAACTAGCAAGAATACAAGTCATGGTGAAGGAGCTGGGGATGGAAGTGGGACACCACTTTGTCCCAAATGCCCCAAAAAAGAAGCCGAAAATGTTACATTAAAACATAAATTCCATGGTTAACTGCCTTTTAGGCTATCCGCCTCAGCCGTTGAGGCGTTTAATAATGGTGTTTTTAAAAAACCATCACCAGCAACACTCAGCCACACTCCTTACCCCACAAACAGCTTTGAAAATACAAAAGAGAGAAAAAAACGACGACTTAACGCTTTCGGGTGTTATGAATGAAATGTTACTATGGCTGGTATTATTATTTTTGTTGTTGCTGTTGCAGATTGGCGTTGGTGTTGGTTGTCGGTGCCTGTTATGGGGTTTTTTTCGTACATTCTGAAAAATATGAATTTGAACTTTGCTTCAGAAAACCGGGAGGTGTGCTGTCTACCGACGTATAGAATCACGCCAACACTTTACCGACATATCCCCCGTTGTTGATTTTTGCATAGCCGTTGGCTATGCATAACCCAACAATGAAACCTAAGAATTTCCACTAAATATGCAATAACAGACGCCAATTCTAAACGCATTCATATAACGTCCAACTAGTTGTTTGCACACAACCATGCGTATTGGTTAGCGGAATTTTGTGAACAGTGGTAGGATTCACAGATTTGTATGAAGCAAATCTAAGGCATGGTATGTGAAACAGGTATTCTTATAGGAGAAAATATTCGTGGAGATCTACTTAGAGAAGGCCAAGGGATATTCATAGAAAAGATATACAGATGTACAAAGGATCTTTACAAAAACGAACGGAAAAAAATTATAGGAGGGCAGAGAAGCTAGAAGTCCGAATTTATTCTTATAGAGGGCTAGAAAGCAGCAGAAGATGGTCTTCTAATAGAAGAGGAATATATTTTTTAAAAGACCAGAGAAATGTATTCTTCTTTTACAATACCAGAGGAAGGTATTCTTATAGAAATTCAGGTGTTCTCTTCGAGGGCCAGAAAAAGATCCTCTTATAGAAAACCAGAAGAAGGTATTCTTACAGGAAGCCAGAAGAAGATCTTCTCATGGGAAACCTGAAGAATGGTTTTCTATTGAAAACATAAACAATGGTTTTTATATAAGACCAGAAAGTATTCTTATAAAAGACCAAAAGTTCTTCTTAAAGAATACCTAAAAGAATAGATGGTCTTCTTATAGAAGCAAGAAGGTCTTATAGTAAACCCGAAGGTATTCTTATAGATGACCAGGTATTCTTATAAATACCAGAATTTTATCTTGTAGAAGTATAGAAGGTCTTCATATAGAAGACCAAAAGGTATTCTTATATCAGACCAGAAGGTTCTTCTTTAGAAAACCAGAAGGTCTTCTTATAGAAGACTTTTCAAGACCACAAAGCATTCTTGTAAAAGATGGTAGACCAGAAGGTCTTCATATAGAAGACCAGAAATTCTTCAAATAGATGACCAAAAAGTCTTCATAGAGACGATCAGAATGTTTTCATATAAAAGTCCAGAAAGTATAGAAGACCAGAAAGACTTCGAATAGAAGATCAGAAAGACTTCGAATGGAAGATCAGAAAATCTTCAAATAGACGATCAGAAAATCTTCGAATAGAAGACCAGAAGTTCTTCTCATAGAAAACAAGAAAGTATTCTTAAGGAAGACCAGAAGGGCTTTTTAGAAGTAGAAGGCTTTCATATAAAAGACCAAAATGTATTCTTATAAAAGATCAGAAGCTGCTTCTTTAGAAGACCAGAAGGCATTCTTATAGAATACCAGAGGGTCATCTTATAACAGACCAAAGGGTCACATTATAGAATACCAGAAGGCTCCCTTGTAGAATAGTAAAAGGACTTCACATAGAAGTCCAAAATATATTCTTATAAATGACCAGAAAATGCTTCTTTAGAAAACCGGAAGGTATTCTTATAGAATACCAGACAGTGTTGTTATAGAAGACATTTTCAAGGCCACAAGGCCTTCTTGTAGAAGACCAAAAGGGGTTTTTAGAGAAGACAAAAAGGTATTCTTATAAAAGAACAGAAGGTCTTTCCATAGAAGACCAGAAAGACTTCGAAGAGAAGTTCAGAAAATCTTCCTTTTGCAGACCAAAAGGACTTCTCATAGAAGACTGAAGGTCTTCTTATAGAAGACTAAATGTCTTATAGAAGACTGGAGGTCTTATAAAAGACTGGATATCTTATAAAAGACTGTAGGTCTTACAAAAGACTGAAGATCTTCTTATAGAAGACTGGAGGTATTGTTATAGACGAGCTAGAGGTCTTCTTATAAATGAGCTGGAGAGATTCTGATGTAGATGAGCTGGATGTCTTTTTATATAGAGACAACAGAAGACCCTCTCATAGAAGAGCTGGAGGTCTACTTATAGAAAACTGGAGGTCTTCGTATAGAAGTCTGTAGGACCTCTTATAGAAGACGGGATTACTTCTCATAAAAAACCTGACCTTCTTCATATAGAAGATTTTGCGTATTCTTATTGAAGACTAGGTCTTCTTATGGAAGTCTCGACGTCTTCCTTAGAAGTCTGGGCGTTTTCTATAGAAGTCTGGAGGTATTCTCGTAGAATATCAAAATTTTTCTTGTAAAAAAAGAAGAATTTCTGAGTACAACGTTTTCTCAGTGAAAGGCCATAAGTCTTCTTATTGTCGATCAGAAGTAATTTTTATAGAAGACTCAGTGAAAGGTCATAAGTCTTCTTATAGTCGATCAGAAGAACTTTTTATAATAGACTAGGAGGCCAGAATGGTTACTAAGAAGAACAGAAAATCGTCTTAGAAAAAAAAGAAGATCTTCTTTTAGAATACCATGAGACAGTGTAGACGACAAGAATGTTTGTGTATAGAAGACCAAAAGGTCTTCTCCTGGAAGTTTTTATAGCATTCTAGGAGGTCAAAAAATAGTAGGAGATAGCCTTATAAAATATTCGAACGCAGAAATGCCTTATTGTAGAATACCAGAAAATACTTCTATGAAAGTCCAGAATAATTTTCCTATAGAAGTTCAAAAAATGTTCTTATAGATGACCAGAAAACCTTAATGTAAATGGCCCTGGAAGTTTTCCTTAGGAGAAGACGATGCCCCTCTGTTTAAATACCTGAAGGTATTTAAGCAGAGTAGCAGAAGTTATTTTTATACCCTACACAACTATGTTGTCAGGGTATTATAACTTTGTGTAGCCCCAAGAGATCGTAACGCAGCTAAATATTGGTCCTAGACCCACCTTTATGTGTACAGATCGTAATATATCGACTAGCTGAGTCGATGTAGATATGCCAAAGTTATGGACCAATCTTCACGAAATTTTGCATGTAGGTTTTTGGTAAAGATCGGTTAATATTGAGGGGATGAAATGGACCAAATACTTAATTTTTGTTGGTTATTCTGGTCGTTCCTGAGACCGCAATTATGGCCCGAAATTTTACATGGAGAAGGGGATCGGGCCAAAGAATAAGCGTGCCTGTTTTGATAAAGATCGCTCAATATTTAGCAGGTCTAATGGACCCTCACTTTTGTGTGAAAATTATATTCTGAAGCACATAGACCCGAGGAGTTGAAAGACTATACAAGAAGAGTGATTGACCTTTCAATTGATACCAATTATATTGTTGTATGTACTCGGATGTGGGAATATTCAAATATTATTTAGTAACCCACTATCACACTAGAGGACGGAAATATAGCGCTCAACACTTTGAAATTGTCCACGTTGCAGTTATGGTCAAGGACAACGCCTATAATTTTTGGTGATGATCAGGTAATAAATTTCGGATGAAATTTCAAAGAAGAAAAGTGAGGCCTGTCCGTCCGTACACTTTTTTTTATTGTAGGATACAACAATTTTAACAACACCGTAGTAAGCATAACGACTTGTATCTAGTGTTTAAACATTGTTGTTAACAGCAGAAGTCAAGCCAACAGATAATAGTGTCTTTGATTTTTGGGTCCTTGAAATGCATGAAAATATTCTGGAATTCCATCGAAATATATATCTCGACCGATAAGACATTTTTTTCTGCAATATCTGGGACTGGGAATTGTTGAGCAAACTCTAAATTTTCAACGTATAACTGATGATTTTTATGGTACACATTCACCACAAAGGTATATTGAAATTAACAATGCCATTTAAAACACCTCAAACCAATACCACTTGGACAGGAATCCATTTTTGTTTATTTCAAAAAGTCCTTTTCGGGCAGGGAGGAAATAAACATTATATATTTCAAATCTGGGGACTTTGAGCTTTATATCAGTAACATTTTATGTCATTCATTCATATGGTCAAAGTCAACATTTCATAATTTTGAGAATATAATTTATATTTGAAAAATGTTATATAACATTAAAGAGAAGAGCAGAAGTTATTCTGTCATATGTATGTTCGTGCAATTCCTTACACTGTGCCATTAAAATTAACTAACCAAACTACACCGTCAATAACAGCAGTTTATGCTGAGGCAACAATTTGACACAGATTTTCCAGTAGAACGAACAAACAATGAATGAAGACAAAACAACAACAACAAAAGTACATCGACGGTAGTAAAGACAAGTGCGTTACCATTTTTTCTTGGCTATTTAATATCGACTAATCCATGTAAGAATTTCCTTGATTTTATTGTCTATAAAATGCACCCATAACCCAAAGGCATTTCTGGAATGTTTGTGTGGTTGTTGTTGTTGCTAGTTGTTGTTATTTGGTTTTTTATTGCATATTGGATTATCAATTTGTTGATCTTCTCGATAAGGCAAACCAGCAATCTATTTGAAATTAAAATAGTTAACTTTTGGCATAACAAAAAACAACAAAATTCGAAAAAAATATCATATAAGACCAATATGGTCAATAGTTTTGTTATGCAAAATTATGGACAATTTAAAATTATAGTCGGCATCTTTTTTTTTTTTTTTTTTTTTTTTTTTTTGTTCTTTTATGTTTATTTGCAAATATTTACAATACATGAAATATAATTTGCTGTTATTACAAATTTTAACGGTTATGCTGTGGATTTGATGGTGGAGTAAGTGTTCGGATTACATCTTTAATCCGAACACTAAACTATGGATGCTACTGAGTGTTGCACAATATGAGGAAGCACTTCAAAAAAACCGTACAAATAGTTGGTTTGAAGATGTTCACTTTTAGAATCAAATGATTACGGTTTCAATAAGAGGTTGATCTATGACTAATATTTCAATACGTTCTCTACTTCCTGTTGCTATACTCAGACAGGCTAGTGGGGAAACATACCGATTACCGTTGACTAGATTCAATACAATTTATAATGCTTATAAAACAAAAACTATTATTATACCCTTTACCACACTTTGGTGCAGGGTATTATGTCTTTGTGCATATGTTTGTAACAGACAAAAGGAAACGAAATAGATACGTGGTTCCTTTTGAGAATATGCATAGAATCTCGACTTATATATGTCCGTCTCTCTATGTTAAATAGTAAACAAAGTACAGGTTGCATTTATGATCCGAATTGGATGAAATTTGGCATAGGTCACTTATTTTGGAAAAATCGGTTCTGATTTAGATATAGCTCCCATATATATTTTCGTCCGATTTAATGTAAATGGTGCACCAAAGTCCCTATATATCTTTTGATTTGCACGAAATTTGGCACAGCGTAATGAATTAAGCCTGGAATGATGTGTGCTGAGTTTTATGCAAATCGGTTCAGATTTAGATATAGCTCCCATATATAGTTTCGTCCGATTTAATGTTAATGGTCTACCAAAGACCCTATATATTTTTCGATTTGCACGAAATTTTGTATATCGTACTTAATTAAGTCTAAAATAATGTGTGCTAAGTTTCGTGAAAATCGGTTCAGATTTAGATATAGCTCCCATATATACTTTCGTCCGATTTTACGTAAATGGTGCACCAAAGTCCCTATATATCATTCGATTTGCACGAAATTTAGCATATCGTATTCAATTAAGTCTAGAATGATGTGTGCTAAGTTTCAAGAAAATCGGTTCAGATTTAGATATAGCTCCCATATATAGTTTCGTCCGAGTTTACGTAAATGGTGCAACAAAGTCCCTAGATATCATTCGATTTGCACGAAATTTGACATAGCGTTCTGTATTATGTGCTGAATGATGTGTGCTGAGTTTGGTGAAAATAGGTTCAGATTTAGATATAGCTCCCATATATATTTTCGTCCGATTTAATGTAAATGGTGCACCAAAATCCCTAAATATCTTTCGATTTGCACGAAATTTGGCACAGCGTAATGAATTAGGCTTAGAATGATGTGTGGTGAGTTTCATGAAAATCGGTTCAGATTTAGATATATTAGGTCGACAATAATGTGTGTTAAATTTCCTGAAATCGTTGAAATCGGTTCAGATTTAGATATAGCGTCTATATCTGACCAAATGAAAAAATGAGTATAGGTTGCAGAATGACATGTTTATGGATACAATTTCATTTTGCTGGCCCTTTAAAATTGCGACGTCTGTTCGGATTCATCTGTTGAATATACCCAAAGTGGTGAAGGATATCATATAGTCGGCCCCGTCCGACTTTACTACTTTCCTTACTGGTTTTAAATTCGCTTTAACCAGTTATGACCTTTTCTGAGGTCATCTAGATTTCAATGCGACGTTGTTTTACTCAAAATTTAGTATTTTTGGAACAATCTTCGTTGCCGCAGATTTCATTAAAAGAGGCAAATTTTTATCGTAACAAAATTTATATATGCCCTTATTGAAAGTTGCGCTATAATTAATGTACACTAAAAAAAAATTATATTGCTCAAATATTTGAACCATGTTTCAAAGTGCAACTGAAAATGTAACTGTGGAAAATCCAAATTGCATATTTCCATAATTATTTTTATTTGAAAATTCCCAGTCTGTTACTTCTAATACCGTAAATACTTTTTGCACTTCTTTTAACAAACATAAAATTACTTAATTATAATACTACCACTATTCTAAACTATAAATCATGGGATAGAATGCCATTTCGGCTAAGCTGTTTAAATAAAGTTGTACTTCAAGACAACTTAATTATAAGAAAAATTAATACAGACATTCAGTGGCAAGATCAACAAGGGCTAATAAGAAATACCAATTACGAGCCAATGTATTTCTTTTGTGTGTGTGTCCAGACAAACCGGCGCCTATCTATATTGCGTATCTAATTACATGTTCTAAGTACATTAGTAAATTGTTGGTTAGAATTAGAGGGAGTATGTTTTAAAACTGAACATTGCAGCTCTGTAAATTATAAGGTTTGGGCACAATTTTTGTTTCTTCTTCTCGTTATGCTTAAGAACTGTTACAAAACTTTTTATTTTTTGGGTATGGGAATTTCCCCATATTTCAAAAATGAACTTCCCATTGAGAGGGCATTGAAATACTTTTGCCAACAATTTGAATTTTGATTTTAACCCCAAATATGTTCTTAGATTTTTAGTATAGTAAGAATATTGCAGTAGTTGAAGAATGGTGTGAAGGATAAAACACCATCACGTATCTCTAAATCAACTGAAAATGAGCCGTTTTCTTTTTGGAACTCAACAATTGTAACTACACCGTATTGAGCATAATGACTTGTATCTAGGTCTTAAACATTGCAGTTAACAGCAGAAGTCAAGCCTGCAGATAATAGTGTCTATGATTATTGAGCCCTTGAAATGCATGAAAATGTTTCGGATTTTCATCGAAATTCGATCTCGAGTGATAATCCCCATTTCCACCGACTTGCTTAAATCGGCAAAATTGTCATATCTGAGACAGGGAATACTTAATGTAAATTAATATAAAAATAATTGTTCTTGTTGAGCCAACTCTTCAATTTCAACGTATAACTTTTTTGATGATATTTATTGTCTGACACGGTCATTGAACCTTTTTTATTACATCCACCACCAAAAGGTAGATGTATACGTTCCTGCTAGGGTCTATGTCCTTCATGGGTAAATATATGGGCAATATTGCCAATTTTTTAATATTCCATTTTCAAAAAATCAGCTTTTTTGTTTTTGTGGCACATCAATGATTTTTGGTACACATATAGAGAAAAATGTTCTGACTCCGAAACCGTTCGCGATCAAATTTTTGGGCATAAGAAAAAATCTTAATATTACGCCGTTTATTATAATGACCAAAAACGTTGATATATATCTTCCTCCGTAAAATAAGAATATGAATATATTATAAAAATCGCGAAAAAGTTGCACATCTTCGTGAAATATGAGAAAAATAATGAAAATATAGGAGATTACGTAAATATTTTCATTATATTAATGACATTCACACACCTAAAAATTAATTTAAAAATATCTACATAATCTAAACACCATGGTGAATCAAATGATATCAAAATCACACAAGTCCGTGTAGCTGTTTGTAAATCACAGCGACAACAAAACAAGATATTGAGGAAAATTATTTGTTTTTGGTTCGAAAAAATAATGTCATCACATTTATTTTTTTAATTGTATACAAGAAATTTCAGAAAAAAGTGTTGGTGTTATTCTGCTATTTTACCCGAATTTCGCAGAAAAATTGACATATATAATAATAATCACTTTTTGTGTATAAGTATACGCCTTGCGGATTATATCAAGACCCTTCCGATAAATCTTAGGGTTCTATAAATAGGAATAAATCTTAAAATAAAATAATATTATGAAATATACATTTTAAATTGCGTCTAAGTCGCGTAATTCTCAAAATCATTTGATGCGCATGCGGTTTCCAGGAAGTACTGAAGTTTATCTTCCAATCCATATATATTTTGCGAAATTTCATTTGACGGCTAAGATGTGCCGCACGTTACATTGAAGTACCCAAAAAACCGTAAAACGCGAATAATTTCCGAAAACTCCATATGTCATTAACGCGCATCCGATTTCAGTGTGCACCCAAAAAAAATTCATCGATCTATACCGATTTCAATGTGGTCCATTAAGAACCATGGATGTGCCAGCTCACACTATTTTTGAGATAAATTGCGTCTACATCGCGTAATTCTCAAAATCATTTGATGCGCATGCGGTTTCCAGGAAGTACTGAAGTTTATCTTCCAATCCATATATATTTTGCGAAATTTCATTTGACGGCTAAGATCATTAACGCGCATCCGATTTCAGTGTGCACCCTATAAAAATACATCGATCTATACCGATTTCAATGTGGTCCATTAAGAACCATGGATGTGCCATCACAATCTATTTTTG